>NC_091592.1:3098769-3193769 GCF_042767895.1 Penaeus vannamei | reverse complement strand
AATTTGGAGTCTCCTGGTCAAATTTGAGCCTAACCTAACCTAACCTAACCTAACCTAACCTAACCTAACCTAACCTAACCTAACCTCAGCAAATTGCAGGTAATGTAACCTATCGTGGATTAAAGTGATTTACGATCAAGTTTATGTGAGAAAACGAAATTTGGAGTCTCCTGGTCAAATTTGAGCCTAACCTAACCTAACCTAACCTAACCTAACCTAATGTAACCTAACCTAACCTCCCCAAATTGCAGGTAATGTAACCTATCGTGGATTAAAGTGATTTACGATCAAGTTTATGTGAGAAAACGAAATTTGGAGTCTCCTGGTCAAATTTGAGCCTAACCTAACCTAACCTAACCTAACCTAACCTAACCTAACCTCCCCAAATTGCAGGTAATGTAACCTATCGTGGATTAAAGTGATTTATGATCAAGTTTATGTGAGAAAACGAAATTTGGAGTCTCCTGGTCAAATTTGAGCCTAACCTAACCTAACCTAACCTAAACTAACCTAACGTAACCTAACCTAACCTCCCCAAATTGCAGGTAATGTAACCTAACGTGGATTAAAGTGATTTACGATCAAGTTTATGTGAGAAAACGAAATTTGGAGTCTCCTGGTCAAATTTCAGGCTAACCTAACCTAACCTAACCTAACCTAACCTAACGTAACCTAACCTAACCTCCCCAAATTGCAGGTAATGTAACCTATCGTGGATTAAAGTGATTTACGATCAAGTTTATGTGAGAAAACGAAATTTGGAGTCTCCTGGTCAAATTTAAGCCTAACCTAACCTAACCTAACCTAACCTAACATAACCTAACCTAACCTAACGTAACCTAACCTAACCTCACCAAATTGCAGGTAATGTAACCTATCGTGGATAAAAATGATTTACGATCAAGTCTATGTGAGAAAACGAAATTTGGAGTCTCCTGGTCAAATTTGAGCCTAACCTAACCTAACCTAACATAACCTAACCTCCCCAAATTGCAGGTAATGTATTATATCGTGGATTAAAGTCATTTACGATCAAGTTTATGTGAGAAATCGAAATTTGGAGTCTCCTGGTCAAATTTGAGCCTAACCTAACCTAACCTAACCTAACCTAACGAGACTTAACCTAACCTAACCTCCCCAAATTGCAGGTAATGTAACCTATCGTGGATTAAAGTGATTTACGATCAATTTTATGTGAGAAAACGAAATTTGGAGTCTCCTGGTCAAATTTGAGCCTAACCTAACCTAACCTAACCTAACCTAACCTAACGTAACCTAAGCTAACCTCCCCAAATTGCAGGTAATGTAACCTATCGTGGATTAAAGTGATTTACGATCAAGTTTATGTGAGAAAACGAAATTTGGAGTCTCCTGGTCAAATTTGAGCCTAACCTAACCTAACCTAACCTAACCTAACCTAACGTATCTTAACCTAACCTCCCCAAATTGCAGGTAATGTAACCCATCGTGGATTAGAGTGATTTACGATCAAGTTTATGTGAGAAAACGAAATTTGGAGTCTCCTGGTCAAATTTGAGCCTAACCTAACCTAACCTAACCTAAACTAACGTAACCTAAATTAACCTCCTCAAATTGCAGGTAATGTAACCTATCGTGGATTAAAGTGATTTACGATCAAGTTTATGTGAGAAAACGAAATTTGGAGTCTCCTGGTCAAATTTGAGCCTAACCTAACGTAACCTAACCTAACCTAACCAAACCTAACGTAACCTAACCTAACCTCCCCAAATTGCAGGTAATGTAACCTATCGTGGATTAAAGTGATTTACGATCAAGTTTATGTGAGAAAACGAAATTTGGAGTCTCCTGGTCAAATTTGAGCCTTACCTAACCTAACCTAACCTAACCTAACCTAACCTCCCCAAATTGCAGGTAATGTAACCTATCGTGGATTAAAGTGATTTACGATCAAGTTTATGTGAGAAAACGAAATTTGGAGTCTCCTGGTCAAATTTGAGCCTAACCTAACCTAACCTAACCTAACCTAACCTAACCTAACCTCCCCAAATTGCAGGTAATGTAACCTATCGTGGATTAAAGTGATTTACGATCAAGTTTATGTGAGAAAACGAAATTTGGAGTCTCCTGGTCAAATTTGAGCCTAACCTAACCTAACCTAACCTAACCTAACCTAACCTAACCTAACGTAACCTAACCTAACCTCCCAAAATTGCAGGTAATGTAACCTATCGTGGATTAAAGTGATTTACGATCAAGTTTATGTGAGAAAACGAAATTTGGAGTCTCCTGGTCAAATTTGAGCCTAACCTAACCTAACCTAACCTAACCTAACCTAACCTAACCTCCCCAAATTGCAGGTAATGTAAACTATCGTGGATTAAAGTCATTTACGATCAAGTTTATGTGAGAAAACCAAATTATGAGTCTCCTGGTCAAATTTGAGCCTAACATAACCTAACCTAACCGAACCTAACCTAACGTAACCTAACCTAACCTCCCCAAATTGCAGGTAATGTAACCTATCGTGGATTAAAGTGATTTACGATCAAGTTTATGTGAGAAAACGAAATTTGGAGTCTCCTGGTCAAATTTGAGCCTAACCTAACCTAACCTAACCTAACCTAACCTAACCTAACCTAATCTTAGCTAACCTCCCCAAATTGCAGGTAATGTAACCTATCGTGGATTAAAGTGATTTACGATGAAGTTTATGTGAGAAAACGAAATTTGGAGTCTCCTGGTCAAATTTGAGCCTAACCTAACCTAACCTAACCTAACCTAACCTAACCTAACCTAACCTAACCTAACGTAACCTAACCTAACCTCCCCAAATTGCAGGTAATGTAACCTATCGTGGATTAAATTGATTTACGATCAAGTTTATGTGAGAAAACGAAATTTGGAGTCTCCTGGTCAAATTTGAGCCTAACCTAACCTAACCTAACCTAACCTAACCTAACGTAACCTAACCTAACCTCCCCAAATTGCAGGTAATGTAACCTATCGTGGATTAAAGTGATTTACGATCAAGTTTATGTGAGAAAACGAAATTTGGAGTCTCCTGGTCAAATTTGAGCCTAACCTAACCTAACCTAACCTAACCTAACCTAACCTAACCTTACCTAACGTAACCTAAGCTAACCTCCCCAAATTGCAGGTAATGTAACCTATCGTGGATTAAAGTGATTTACGATCAAGGTTATGTGAGAAAACGTAATTTGGAGTCTCCTTGTCAAATTTGAGCCTAACCTATTCTAACTTAACCTAGCCTAACCTAACGCAACGTAACCTAACCTAACCCCCCAAAATTGCAGATAATGTGACCTATCGTGGATTAAAGTGATTTACGATGAAGTTTATGTGAGAATACGAAATTTGGAGTCTCCTGGTCAAATTTGAGCCTAACCCAACCTAACCTAACCTAACCTAACCTAACCTAACCTAACCTAACCTAACCTAACCTTCCCAAATTTCAGGTAATGTAACCTATCGTGGATTAAAGTGAATTACGATCAAGTTTATGTGAGAAAACGAAATTTGGAGTCTCCTGGTCAAATTTGAGCCTAACCTAACCGAACAAAACCTAACCTAACCTATCCTAACCTAACCTAACCTAACCTAACCTAACGTAACCTAACCTAACCTCCCCAAATTGCAGGTAATGTAACCTATCGTGGATTAAAGTGATTTACGATCAAATTTCTGTGAGAAAAAGAAATTTGGAGTCTCCTGGTGAAATTTGAGCATAACCTAACCTAACCTAACCTAACCTAACCTAACCTAACCTAACCTAACCTAAACTAACCTAACCCCAAATTGCAGTTAATGTAACCTGTCGTGGATTAAAGTGATTTACGATCAAGTTTATGTGAGAAAACGAAATTTAGAGTCTCCTGGTCAAATTTGAGCCTAACCTAACCTAATCTAACCAAACCTAACCTAACCTAATCTAACCTAACGTAACCTAACCTAACCTCCCCAAATTGCAGGTAATGTAACCTATCGTGGATTAAAGTGATTTACGATGAAGTTTCTGTGAGAAAACGAAATTTGGAGTCTCCTGTTCAAATTTGAGCCTAACCTAACCTAACCTAACCTAACCTAACCTAACCTAACCTAACCTAACCTCCCCAAAGTTCAGGTAATGTAACCTATCGTGGATTAAAGTGATTTACGATCAAGTTTATGTGAGAAAACGAAATTTGGAGTCTCCTGGTCAAATTTGAGCCTAACCTAACCTAACCTAACCTAACCTAACGTAACGTAACCTATCCTAACCTCCCCAAATTGCAGGTAATGTAACCTATCGTGGATTAAAGTGATTTACGATCAAGTTTATGTGAGAAAACGAAATTTGGAGTCTCCTGGTCAAATTTGAGCCTAACCTAACCTAACCTAACCTAACCTAACCTAACCAACGTAACCTAACCTAACCTCCCCAAATTGCAGGTACTGTAACCTATCGTGGATTAGAGTGATTTACGATCAAGTTTATGTGAGAAAACGAAATTTGGAGTCTCCTGGTCAAATTTGAGCCTAACCTAACCTAACCTAACCTAACCTAACCTAACGTAACCTAAGCTAACCTCCCCAAATTGCAGGTAATGTAACCTATCGTGGATTAAAGTGATTTACGATCAAGTTTATGTGAGAAAACGAAATTTGGAGTCTCCTGGTTAAATTTGAGCCTAACCTAACCTAACCTAACCTAACCTAACCTAACCTAAGCTAACCTAACCTAACCTAACCTAACCTCCCCAAATTGCAGGTAATGTAACCTATCGTGGATTAAAGTGATTTACGATCAAGTTTATGTGAGAAAACGAAATTTGGAGTCTCCTGGTCAAATTTGAGCCTAACCTAACCTAACCTAACCTAACCTCCCCAAATTGCAGGTAATGTAACCTATCGTGGATTAAAGTGATTTACGATCAAGTTTATGTGAGAAAACGAAATTTGGAGTCTCCTGGTTAAATTTGAGCCTAACCTAACCTAACCTAACCTAACCTAACCTAACCAACGTAACCTAACCTAACCTCCCCAAATTGCATGTAATGTAACCTATCGTGGATTAGAGTGATTTACGATCAAGTTTATGTGAGAAAACGAAATTTGGAGTCTCCTGGTTAAATTTGAGCCTAACCTAACCTAACCTAACCTAACCTAACCTAACCAACGTAACCTAACCTAACCTCCCCAAATTGCAGGTACTGTAACCTATCGTGGATTAGAGTGATTTACGATCAAGTTTATGTGAGAAAACGAAATTTGGAGTCTCCTGGTTAAATTTGAGCCTAACTTAACCTAACCTAACCAACGTAACCTAACCTAACCTCCCCAAATTGCAGGTACTGTAACCTATCGTGGATTAGAGTGATTTACGATCAAGTTTATGTGAGAAAACGAAATTTGGAGTCTCCTGGTTAAATTTGGCCCTAACCTAACCTAACCTAACCTAACCTAACCTAACCAACGTAACCTAACCTAACCTCCCCAAATTGCAGGTACTGTAACCTATCGTGGATTAAAGTGATTTACGATCAAGTTTATGTGAGAAAACGAAATTTGGAGTCTCCTGGTTAAATTTGAGCCTAACCTAACCTAACCTAACCTAACCTAACCTAACGTAACCTAACCTAACCTCCCCAAATTGCAGGTACTGTAACCTATCGTGGATTAGAGTGATTTACGATCAAGTTTATGTGAGAAAACGAAATTTGGAGTCTCCTGGTTAAATTTGAGCCTAACCTAACCTAACCTAACCTAACCTAACCTAACCTAACCAACGTAACCTAACCTAACCTCCCCAAATTGCAGGTACTGTAACCTATCGTGGATTAGAGTGATTTACGATCAAGTTTATGTGAGAAAACGAAATTTGGAGTCTCCTGGTTAAATTTGAGCCTAACCTAACCTAACCTAACCTAACCTAACCTAACCAACGTAACCTAAGCTAACCTCCCCAAATTGCAGGTACTGTAACCTATCGTGGATTAGAGTGATTTACGATCAAGTTTATGTGAGAAAACGAAATTTGGAGTCTCCTGGTTAAATTTGAGCCTAACCTAACCTAACCTAACCTAACCTAACCTAACCTAACCAACGTAACCTAACCTAACCTCCCCAAATTGCAGGTAATGTAACCTATCGTGGATTAAAGTGATTTACGATCAAGTTTATGTGAGAAAACGAAATTTGGAGTCTCCTGGTTAAATTTGAGCCTAACCTAACCTAACCTAACCTAACCTAACCTAACCAACGTAACCTAACCTAACCTCCCCAAATTGCAGGAAATGTAACCTATCGTGGATTAGAGTGATTTACGATCAAGTTTATGTGAGAAAACGAAATTTGGAGTTTCCTTGTTATATTTGAGCCTAACCTAACCTAACCTAACCTAACCTAACCTAACCTAACCTAACCTAACCAACGTAACCTAACCTAACCTCCCCAAATTGCAGGTACTGTAACCTATCGTGGATTAGAGTGATTTACGATCAAGTTTATGTGAGAAAACGAAATTTGGAGTCTCCTGGTCAAATTTCAGCCTAACCTAACCTAACCTAACCTAACCTAACCTAACCTCCCCAAATTGCAGGTAATGTAACCTTTCGTGGATTAAAGTGATTTACGATCAAGTTTATGTGAGAAAACGAAATTTGGAGTCTCCTGGTCAAATTTGAGCCTAACCTAACCTAACCTAACCTAACCTAACCTAACCTAACCAACGTAACCTAACCTAACCTCCCCAAATTGCAGGTACTGTAACCTATCGTGGATTAGAGTGATTTACGATCAAGTTTATGTGAGAAAACGAAATTTGGAGTCTCCTGGTTAAATTTGAACCTAACCTAACCTAACCTAACCTAACCAACGTAACCTAACCTAACCTCCCCAAATTGCAGGTACTGTAACCTATCGTGGATTAGAGTGATTTACGATCAAGTTTATGTGAGAAAACGAAATTTGGAGTCTCCTGGTTAAATTTGAGCCTAACCTAACCTTACCTAACCTAACGTAAACTAAGCTAACCTCCCCAAATTGCAGGTACTGTAACCTATCGTGGATTAGAGTGATTGACGATCAAGTTTATGTGAGAAAACGAAATTTGGAGTCTCCTGGTTAAATTTGAGCCTAACCTAACCTAACCTAACCTAACCTAACCTAACCTAACCAACGTAACCTAACCTAACCTCCCCAAATTGCAGGTACTGTAACCTATCGTGGATTAGAGTGATTTACGATCAAGTTTATGTGAGAAAACGAAATTTGGAGTCTCCTGGTTAAATTTGAGCCTAACCTAACCTAACCTAACCTAACCTAACCTAACCAACGTAACCTAACCTAACCTCCCCAAATTGCAGGTACTGTAACCTATCGTGGATTAGAGTGATTTACGATCAAGTTTATGTGAGAAAACGAAATTTGGAGTCTCCTGGTAAAATTTGAGCCTAACCTAACCTAACCTAAACGAACCTAACCTAACCTTACGTAACCTAAGCTAACCTCCCCAAATTGCAGGTAATGTAACCTTTCGTGTATTGAAGTGATTTACGATCAAGTTTATGTGAGAAAACGAAATTTGGAGTTTCCTGGTCAAATTTGAGCCTAACCTAACCTAACCTAACCTAACCTAACCTAACCTAACCTAAAGTAACCTAACCTAACCTCCCCAAATTGCAGGTACTGTAACCTATCGTGGATTAGAGTGATTTACGATCAAGTTTATGTGAGAAAACGAAATTTGGAGTCTCCTGGTTAAATTTGAGCCTAACCTAACCTAACCTAACCTAACCTAACCTAACCTAACCTAACCTAACCTCCCCAAATTGCAGGTAATGTAACCTATCGTGGATTAAAGTGATTTACGATCAAGTTTATGTGAGAAAACGAAATTTGGAGTCTCCTGGTCAAATTTGAGCCTAACCTAACCTAACCTAACCTAACCTAACCTAACCAACGTAACCTAACCTAACCTCCCCAAATTGCAGGTACTGTAACCTTTCGTGGATTAGAGTGATTTACGATCAAGTTTATGTGAGAAAACGAAATTTGGAGTCTCCTGGTCAAATTTGAGCCTAACCTAACCTAACCTAACCTAACCTAACCTAACCTAACCTAACCTAACGTAACCTAAGCTAACCTCCCCAAATTGCAGGTAATGTAACCTATCGTGGATTAAAGTCATTTACGATCAAGTTTATGTGAGAAAACGAAATTTGAAGTCTCCTGGTGAAATTTCAGCCTACCCAAATCTAACCTAACCTAACCTAACCTAATGTAACCTAAGCTAACCTCCCCAAATTGCAGGTAATGTAACCTATCGTGGATTAAAGTGATTTACGATAAAGTTTATGTGAGAAAACAAAATTTGGAGTCTCCTGGTCAAATTTGAGCCTAACCCAACCTAACCTAACCTAACCTAACCTAACCTAACCTAACGTAACCAAAGCTAACCTCCCCAAATTGTAGGTAATGTAACCTATCGTAGATTAAAGTGATTTACAATCAAGTTTATGTGAGAAAACGAAATTTGGAGTCTCCTGATCAAATTTGAGCCTAACCTAACCTAACCTAACATAACCTAAGCTAACCTCCCCAAATTGCAGGTAATGTAACCTATCGTAGATTAAAGTGATTTACGATCAAGTTTATGTGAGAAAACGAAATTTGGAGTCTCCAGGTCAAATTTGAGCCTAACCTGACCTAACCTAACCTAACCTAACCTAACGTAACCAAAGCTAACCTCCCCAAATTGCAGGTAATGTAACCTATCGTGTATTAAAGTGATTTACGATCAAGTTTATGTGAGAAAAGGAAATTTGGAGACTCCTAGTCAAATTTGAGCCTAACCTACCCTAACGTAACCTACCCTAACCTAACCTAACCTAACCTAACCTCCCCAAATTGCAGGTAATGTAACTTATCGTGGATTAAAGTGATTTACGATCAAGTTTATTTGAGAAAACGAAATTTGGAGTCTCCTGGTCAAATTTTACCCTAACCTAACCTAACCTAACCTAACCTAACCTAACGTAACCTAAGCTAACCTCCCCAAATTGCAGGTAATGTAACCTATCGTGGATTAAAGTGATTTACGATCAAGTTTATGTGAGAAAACGAAATTTGGAGTCTCCTAGTCAAATTTGAGCCTAACCTAACCTAACCTAACCTAACCTAACGTAACGTAACCTAACCTAACCTAACGTAACCTAAGCTAACCTCCCCGAATTGCAGGTAATGTAACCTATCGTGGATTAAAGTGATTTACGATCAAGTTTATGTGAGAAAACGAAATTTGGAGTCTCCTGGTCAAATTTGAGCATAACCTAACCTAACCTAACCTAACCTAACCTAACCTAACCTAACTTAAGCTAACCTCCCCAAATTGCAGGTAATGTAACCTATCGTGGATTAAAGGTATTTACGATCAAGTTTATGTGAGAAAACGAAATTTTGGGTCTCCTGGTCAAATTTGAGCCTAACCTAACCTAACGTAACCTAACCTAACCTAACCTAACGTAACCTAACCCAACCTCCCCAAATTCCAGGTAATGTAACCTATCGTGGATTAAAGGTATTTACGATCAAGTTTATGTGAGAAAACGAAATTTGGAGTCTCCTGGTCAAATTTGAGCCTAACCTAACCTAACCTAACCTAACCTAACCTAACGTAACCTAAGCTAACCTCCCCAAATTGCAGGTAATGTAACCTATCGTGGATTAAAGTGATTTACGATCAAGTTTATGTGAGAAAACGAAATTTGGAGTCTCCTGGTCAAATTTGAGCCTAACCTAACCTAACCTAACCTAACCTAACGTAACCTAAGCTAACCTCCCCAAATTGCAGGTAATGTAACCTATCGTGGATTAAAGTGATTTACGATCAAGTTTATGTGAGAAAACGAAATTTTGAGTCTCCTGGTCAAATTTGAGCCTAACCTAACCTAACCTAACCTAACCTAACCTAACCTAACGTAACCTAAGCTAACCTCCCCAAATTGCAGGTAATGTAACCTATCGTGGATTAAAGTGATTTACGATCAAGTTTATGTGAGAAAACGAAATTTGGAGTCTCCTGGTCAAATTTGAGCCTAACCTAACCTAACCTAACCTAAGCTAACCTAACCTAACCTAACCTAACCTCCCCAAATTGCAGGTAATGTAACCTATCGTGGATTAAAGTGATTTATGATCAAGTTTATGTGAGAAAACGAAATTTGGAGTCTCCTGGTAAAATTTGAGCCTAACTTAACCTAACCTAACCTAACCTAACCTAAAGTACCCTAAGCTAACCTCCTCAAATTACAGGTGATGTAACCTTTCGTCGATTAAAGTGATTTACGATCAAGTTTATGTGAGAAAACGAAATTTGGAGTCTCCTGGTCAAATTTGGCCCTAACCTAACCTAACCTAAACTAACCTAACGTAACCTAAGCTAACCTCCCCAAATTGCATTTAATGTAACCTATCGTGGATTAAAGTGATTTACGATCAAGTTTATGTGAGAAAACGAAATTTGGAGTCTCCTGGTCAAATTTGAGCCTAACCTAACCTAACCTAACCTAACCTAAATTAACCTAACGTAACCTAAGCTAACCTCACCAAATTGCAGGTAATATAACCTATCGCTGATTAAAGTGATTTACGATCAAGTTTATGTGAGAAAACGAAATTTGGAGTCTCCTGGTCAAATTTGAGCCTAACCTAACCTAACCTAAGCTAACCTAACCTAACCTAACCTAACGTAACCTAAGCTAACCTCCCCAAATTTAAGGTAATGTAACCTATCGTGGATTAAAGTGATTTACGATCAAGTTTATGTGAGAAAACGAAATTTGGAGTCTTCTGGTCAAATTTGAGCCTAACCTAACCTAACCTAACCTAACCTAACCTAACCTAACCTAAGCTAACCTCCCCAAATTGCAGGTAATGTAACCTATCGTGGATTAAAGTGATTTACGATCAAGTTTATGTGAGAAAACGAAATTTGGAGTCTCCTGGTCAAATTTGAGCCTAACCTAACCTAACCTAACCTAACCTAACCTAACCTAACCTAACCTAACGTAACCTAAGCTAACCTCCCCAAATTGCAGGTAATGTAACCTATCGTGGATTAAAGTGATTTACGATCAAGTTTATGTGAGAAAACGAAATTTGGAGTCTCCTGGTCAAATTTGAGCCTAACCTAACCTAACCTAACCTAACGTAACCTAACCTAACCTAACCTAACCTCCCCAAATTAAAGGAAATGTAACCTAACCTAACCTAACCTAACCTAACGTTACCTAAGCTAACCTCCCCAAATTGCAGGAAATGTAACCTATCATGGATTAAAGTGATTTACGATCAAGTTTATGTGAGAAAACGAAATTTGGAGTCTCCTTGTCATATTTGAGCCTAAACTAACCTAAACTAACTAACCAAACTTAACCTAACCTATCCTAAGCCAACCTAAGCTATCCTAACGTAACCTAACCTAACCTCCCCAAATTGCAGGTAATGTAACCTATCGTGGATTAAAGTGATTTATGATCGTTTATGTGAGAAAACGATATTTGGAGTCTCCTGGTCAAATTTCAGCCTAACTTAACCTAACCTAACCTAACCTAACCTAACCTAACGTAACCTAAGCTAACCTCCCCAAATTGCAGGTAATGTAACCTTTCGTGTATTGAAGTGATTTACGATCAAGTTTATGTGAAAAAACGAAATTTGGAGTCTCCTGGTCAAATTTGAGCCTAACCTAACCTAACCTAACCTAACCTAACCTAACCTAACCTAAAGTAACCTAACCTAACCTCCCCAAATTGCAGCTAATGTAACCTATCGTGGATTAAAGTGATTTACGATCAAGTTTATGTGAGAAAACGAAATTTGGAGTCTCCTGGTCAAATTTGAACCTAACCTAACCTATCCTAATCTAACCTAACCTAACCTAACCTAAGCTAACCTCCCCAAATTGCAGGTAATGTAACCTATCGTGGATTAAAGTGATTTACGATCAAGTTTATGTGAAAAAACGAAATTTGGAGTCTCCTGGTCAAATTTCAGTCTAACCTAACCTAACCTAACCTAACCTAACCTAACCTAATGTAACATAAGCTAACCTCCCCAAATTGCATGTAATGTAACCAATCGTGGATTGAAGTGATTTACGATCAAGTTTATGTGTAAAAACGAAATTTGGAGTCTCCTGGTCAAATTTGAGCCTAACCTAACATAACCTAACCTAACCTAACCAACGTAACCTAACCTAACCTCCCCAAATTGCAGGTAATGTAACCTATCGTGGATTAGAGTGATTTACGATCAAGTTTATGTGAGAAAACGAAATTTGGAGTCTCCTGGTTAAATTTGAGCCTAACCTAACCTAACCTAACCTAACCTAACCTAAAGTACCCTAAGCTAACCTCCTCAAATTACAGGTAATGTAACCTATCGTCGATTAAAGTGATTTACGATCAAGTTTATGTGAGAAAACGAAATGTGGAGTCTCCTGGTCAAATTTGACCCTAACCTAACCTAACCTAACCTAACCTAACGTAACCTAACCTAACCTCACCAAATTGCAGGTAATGAGTCCTATCGTGGATTAAAGTGATTTACGATCAAGTTTATGTGAGAAAACGAAATTTGGAGTCTCCTGGTCAAATTTGAGCCTAACCTAACCTAACCTAACCTAACCAACGTAACCTAACCTAACCTCCCCAAATTGCAGGTACTGTAACCTATCGTGGATTAGAGTGATTTACGATCAAGTTTATGTGAGAAAACGAAATTTGGAGTCTCCTGCTCAAATTTGAGCCTAACCTAACCTAACCTAACCTAACCTAACCAACGTAACCTAACCTAACCTCCCCAAATTGCAGGTAATGTAACCTATCGTGGATTAAAGTGATTTACGATCAAGTTTATGTGAGAAAACGAAATTTGGAGTCTTCTGGTCAAATTTGAGCCTAACCTAACCTAACCTAACATAACCTAACCTAACCTAACCTCCCCAAATTGCAGGTAATGTAACCTATCGTGGATTAAAGTGATTTACGATCAAGTTTATGTGAGAAAACGAAATTTGGAGTCTCCTGGTCAAATTTGAGCCTAACCTAACCTAACCTAACCTAACCTAACCTAACCTAACTAACGTAACCTAACCTAACCTCCCCAAATTGCAGGTACTGTAACCTATCGTGGATTAGAGTGATTTACGATCAAGTTTATGTGAGAAAACGAAATTTGGAGTCTCCTGGTTAAATTTGAGCCTAACCTAACCTAACCTAACCTTACCTAACCTAACCTAACCAACGTAACCTAACCTAACTTCCCCAAATTGCAGGTACTGTAACCTATCGTGGATTAGAGTGATTTACGATCAAGTTTATGTGAAAAAACGAAATTTGGAGTCTCCTGGTTAAATTTGAGCCTAACCTAACCTAACCTAACCTAACCTAATCTAACCAACGTAACCTAACCTAACCTCCCCAAATTGCAGGTACTGTAACCTATCGTGGATTAGAGTGATTTACGATCAAGTTTATGTGAGAAAACGAAATTTGGAGTCTCCTGGTTAAATTTGAGCCTAACCTAACCTAACCTAACCAACGTAACCTAACCTAACCTCCCCAAATTGCAGGTACTGTAACCTATCGTGGATTAGAGTGATTTACGATCAAGTTTATGTGAGAAAACGAAATTTGGAGTCTCCTGGTTAAATTTGAGCCTAACCTAACCTAACCTAACCTAACCAACGTAACCTAACCTAACCTCCCCAAATTGCAGGTACTGTAACCTATCGTGGATTAGAGTGATTTACGATCAAGTTTATGTGAGAAAACGAAATTTGGAGTCTCCTGGTTAAATTTGAGCCTAACCTAAGCTAACCTAACCTAACCTAACCTAACCAACGTAACCTAACCTAACCTCCCCAAATTGCAGGTACTGTAACCTATCGTGGATTAGAGTGATTTACGATCAAGTTTATGTGAGAAAACGAAATTTGGAGTCTCCTGGTTAAATTTGAGCGTAACCTAATCTACCCTAACCTAATCTAACCTAACCTAACCTAACCAACGTAACCTAACCTAACCTCCCCAAATTGCAGGTACTGTAACCTATCGTGGATTAGAGTGATTTACGATCAAGTTTATGTGAGAAAACGAAATTTGGAGTCTCCTGGTTAAATTTGAGCCTAACCTAACCTAACCTAACCTAACCTAACCTAACCTAACCAACGTAACCTAACCTAACCTCCCCAAATTGCAGGTACTGTAACCTATCTTGGATTAGAGTGATTTACGATCAAGTTTATGTGAGAAAACGAAATTTGGAGTCTCCTGGTTAAATTTGAGCCTAACCTAACTTAACCTAACCTAACCAACGTAACCTAACCTAACCTCCCCAAATTGCAGGTACTGTAACCTATCGTTGGTTAGAGTGATTTACGATCAAGTTTATATGAGAAAACGAAATTTGGAGTCTCCTGGTTAAATTTGAGCCTAACCTAATCTAACCTAACCTAACCTAACCTAAAAAACGTAACCTAACCTAACCTCCCCAAATTGCAGGTACTGTAACCTATCGTGGATTAGAGTGATTTACGATCAAGTTTATGTGAGAAAACGAAATTTGGAGTCTCCTGGTTAAATTTGAGCCTAACCTAACCTAACCTAACCTAACCTAACCTAACCTAACCTAACCAACGTAACCTAACCTAACCTCCCCAAATTGCAGGTACTGTAACCTATCGTGGATTAGAGTGATTTACGATCAAGTTTATGTGAGAAATCGAAATTTGGAGTCACCTGGTTAAATTTGAGCCTAACCTAACCTAACCTAACCTAACCTAACCAACGTAACCTAACCTAACGTCCCCAAATTGCAGGTACTGTAACCTATCGTGGATTAGAGTGATTTACGATCAAGTTTATGTGAGAAAACGAAATTTGGAGTCTCCTGGTTAAATTTGAGCCTAACCTAACCTAAATTAACCTAACTTAACCTAACCAACGTAACCTAACCTAACCTCCCCAAATTGCAGGTACTGTAACCTATCGTGGATTAGAGTGATTTCCGATCAAGTTTATGTGAGAAAACGAAATTTGGAGTCTCCTGGTTAAATTTGAGCCTAACCTAACCTAACCTAACCTAATCTAACCTAACATAACCTAACCAACGTAACCTAACCTAACCTCCCCAAATTGCAGGTACTGTAGCCTATCGTGGATTAGAGTGATTTACGATCAAGTTTATGTGAGAAAACGAAATTTGGAGTCTCCTGGTTAAATTTGAGCCTAACCTAAACGAACCTAACCTAACCTAACCTAACCAACGTAACCTAACCTAACCTCCCCAAATTGCAGGTACTGTAACCTATCGTGGATTAGAGTGATTTACGATCAAGTTTATGTGAGAAAACGAAATTTGGAGTCTCCTGGTTAAATTTGAGCCTAACCTAACCTAACCTAATCTAACCAAACCAACGTCACCTATCCTAACCTCCCCAAATTGCATGTACTGTAACCTATCGTGGATTAGAGTGATTTACGATCAAGTTTATGTGAGAAAACGAAAATTTAAGTCTCCTGGTTAATTCTGATCCTAACCTAACCTAACCTAACCTAACCTAACCTAACCAACGTAACCTAACCTAACCTCCCCAAAATTTAGGTAGTTAACCCTTTTGGTTAGGTATTTTGTAAATTTTTGTAGAAAAAAAATTTGGAGCTCCAAAATTTCCCAACCCAACCCAACCCAACCCAATAAACCCAACCAAAGTAACCCAACCCAAACCCCCCCAAAATTTAGGTAGTTAACCTTTTTTGGTTAAGGGTAAATTTTTGGTTTGGGTTTGGTTTGGTTTGGCCCAAAATTTGGAGCTCCAAATTTGTTTTTTACTAAAATTACTAAACACCTAACCACAAGGTTTCATACCTCCCAATTTGGGGGGTTTGGGTTTTTACGTTTGGGTTTGGTTTGGGTTTGGTTTGGGTTTGGTTTGGTTTGGCCCAAAATTTGGAGCTCCAAATTTCTTTTTTACTAAAATTACTAACACCTAACCACGTATTTAATACCTCCCAATTTGGGGGGTTTGGGTTTTTACTTTGGGTTTGGTTTGGGTTTGGTTTGGGTTTGGTAGGAACCCCAAAATTTGGAGCTCCAAATTTCTTTTTTTACTAAAAACGTAAATACCTAATCCCAAGGGTTCAGTACCCGAATTTGGGGGGGTTAGGTTTGGGTTTCGGGGTTTGGGTTTTTGGTTGGAGGAAGGCCAAATTTGGAGACTCCAAATTTTTTTTTCTCACATAAAATTGATCTAAATCACCTAACCACGTAGGTTAAGTACCTGCAATTTGGGGGGGTTTGGGTTTGGTTACGTTTGGGTTTGGTTTGGGTTTGGTTAGGTTTTGGTTAGGCTCAAATTTGGAGACTCCAAATTTGTTTTTTCACTAAACTTATCGTAAATCACCTAACCACGAAGGGTTTCAGTACCTGCAATTTGGGGGGGTTTGGGTTTGGTTACGTTTGGGTTTGGTTAGGGTTTGGTTAGGTTAGGTTTGGTAGGGCCCAAAATTTGGAGCTCCAAATTTCTTTTCTACTAAAATTACTAAATACCTAACCAAAGTAATTAATAAACCCCCCAAATTTGGGGGGGTTTTTAATTTTCGTTTGGTTAGGGTTATTTTGGTTAAATTTTTGGGGAGGAAACCAAATTTGGAGCTCCAAATTTCCTTTCCCCAAAATAAAATTAACCTAAATAAACCCAACCAAAGTAATTAATAAACCCCCCAAATTTGGGGGGGTTTTGGGAATTCGTTTGGGTTTGGTTATTTTGGTTAAATTTTTGGGGAGGCCAAATTTGGAGCTCCAAATTTGGCCCCAAAATAAAATTATCCTAAATAAATTTAACCAAAAAGGGAACCAATAAACCCCCCAAATTTGGGGGGGTTTTGGGAATTCGTTTGGGTTTGGTTATTTTGGTTAAATTTTTGGGGAGGAAACCAAATTTGGAGCTCCAAATTTGGCCCCAAAATAAAATTAACCTAAACCAAACCCAACCAAAAAGGGAACCAATAAACCCCCCAAATTTGGGGGGGTTTTTAATTTTCGTTTGGTTAGGTTGTTTTAGGATTAAATTTTTGGGGAGGAAACCAAATTTGGAGCTCCAAATTTGGTTTTTAAAATAAAATTAACCTAAACACCTAACCAAAGTAATTTAATAAACCCCCCAAATTTGGGGGGGTTTTTAATTTTCGTTTGGTTAGGTTATTTTGGTTAAATTTTTGGGGAGGAAACCAAATTTGGAGCTCCAAATTTGGTTTTTTAAAATAAACCTTAACCTAAAACAAACCCAACCAAAAAGGGAACCAATAAACCCCCCAAATTTGGGGGGGTTTTTAATTTTCTTGGTTAGGTGTTTCGGTTAAATTTTGGTTAGGTTAGGTTAGGTTAGGCTCAAATTTAACCAGGAGACTCCAAATTTCGTTTTCTCACATAAACTTGATCGTAAATCACTCTAATCCACGATAGGTTACAGTACCTGCAATTTGGGGAGGTTAGGTTAGGTTACGTTGGTTAGGTTAGGTTAGGTTAGGTTAGGTTAGTTTAGGCTCAAATTTAACCAGGAGACTCCAAATTTCGTTTTCTCACATAAACTTGATCGTAAATCACTCTAATCCACGATAGGTTACAGTACCTGCAATTTGGGGAGGTTAGGTTAGGTTACGTTGGTTAGGTTAGGTTAGGTTAGGTTAGGTTAGGTTAGGTTAGGCTCAAATTTAACCAGGAGACTCCAAATTTCGTTTTCTCACATAAACTTGATCGTAAATCACTCTAATCCACGATAGGTTACAGTACCTGCAATTTGGGGAGGTTAGGTTAGGTTACGTTGGTTAGGTTAGGTTAGGTTAGGTTGTTAGGCTCAAATTTAACCAGGAGACTCCAAATTTCGTTTTCTCACATAAACTTGATCGTAAATCACTCTAATCCACGATAGGTTACAGTACCTGCAATTTGGGGAGGTTAGGTTAGGTTACGTTGGTTAGGTTAGGTTAGGTTAGGTTAGGCTCAAATTTAACCAGGAGACTCCAAATTTCGTTTTCTCACATAAACTTGATCGTAAATCACTCTAATCCACGATAGGTTACAGTACCTGCAATTTGGGGAGGTTAGGTTAGGTTACGTTGGTTAGGTTAGGTTAGGTTAGGTTAGGTTAGGTTAGGTTAGGTTAGGCTCAAATTTAACCAGGAGACTCCAAATTTCGTTTTCTCACATAAACTTGATCGTAAATCACTCTAATCCACGATAGGTTACAGTACCTGCAATTTGGGGAGGTTAGGTTAGGTTACGTTGGTTAGTTTAGGTTAGGTTAGGTTAGGTTAGGCTCAAATTTAACCAGGAGACTCCAAATTTCGTTTTCTCACATAAACTTGATCGTAAATCACTCTAATCCACGATAGGTTACAGTACCTGCAATTTGGGGAGGTTAGGTTAGGTTACTTTGGTTAGGTTAGGATAGGTTAGGTTAGGTTAGGTTAGGCTCAAATTTAACCAGGAGACTCCAAATTTCGTTTTCTCACATAAACTTGATCGTAAATCACTCTAATCCACGATAGGTTACAGTACCTGCAATTTGGGGAGGTTAGGTTAGGTTACGTTGGTTAGGTTAGGTTAGGTTAGGTTAGGTTAGGTTAGGTTAGGTTAGGTTAAGCTCAAATTTAACCAGGAGACTCCAAATTTCGTTTTCTCACATAAACTTGATCGTAAATCACTCTAATCCACGATAGGTTACAGTACCTGCAATTTGGGGAGGTTAGGTTAGGTTACGTTGGTTAGGTTAGGTTAGGTTAGGTTAGGTTAGGTTAGGCTCAAATTTAACCAGGAGACTCCAAATTTCGTTTTCTCACATAAACTTGATCGTAAATCACTCTAATCCACGATAGGTTACAGTACCTGCAATTTGGGGAGGTTAGGTTAGGTTACGTTGGTTAGGTTAGGTTAGGTTAGGTTAGGTTAGGTTAGGCTCAAATTTAACCAGGAGACTCCAAATTTCGTTTTCTCACATAAACTTGATCGTAAATCACTCTAATCCACGATAGGTTACAGTACCTGCAATTTGGGGAGGTTAGGTTAGGTTACGTTGGTTAGGTTAGGTTAGGTTAGGTTAGGTTAGGCTCAAATTTAACCAGGAGACTCCAAATTTCGTTTTCTCACATAAACTTGATCGTAAATCACTCTAATCCACGATAGGTTACAGTACCTGCAATTTGGGGAGGTTAGGTTAGGTTACGTTGGTTAGGTTAGGTTAGGTTAAGTTAGGTTAGGTTAGGCTCAAATTTAACCAGGAGACTCCAAATTTCGTTTTCTCACATAAACTTGATCGTAAATCACTCTAATCCACGATAGGTTACAGTACCTGCAATTTGGGGAGGTTAGGTTAGGTTACGTTGGTTAGGTTAGGTTAGGTTAGGCTCAAATTTAACCAGGAGACTCCAAATTTCGTTTTCTCACATAAACTTGATCGTAAATCACTCTAATCCACGATAGGTTACAGTACCTGCAATTTGGGAAGGTTAGGTTAGGTTACGTTGGTTAGGTTAGGTTAGGTTAGGTTACGTTAGGTTAGGTTAGGTTAGGCTCAAATTTAACCAGGAGACTCCAAATTTCGTTTTCTCACATAAACTTGATCGTAAATCACTCTAATCCACGATAGGTTACAGTACCTGCAATTTGGGGAGGTTAGGTTAGGTTACGTTGGTCAGGTTAGGTTAGGTTAGGTTAGGTTAGGCTCAAATTTAACCAGGAGACTCCAAATTTCGTTTTCTCACATAAACTTGATCGTAAATCACTCTAATCCACGATAGGTTACAGTACCTGCAATTTGGGGAGGTTAGGTTAGGTTACGTTGGTTAGGTTAGGTTAGGTTAGGTTAGGTTAGGTTAGGCTCAAATTTAACCAGGAGACTCCAAATTTCGTTTTCTCACATAAACTTGATCGTAAATCACTCTAATCCACGATAGGTTACAGTACCTGCAATTTGGGGAGGTTAGGTTAGGTTACGTTGGTTAGGTTAGGTTAGGTTAGGTTAGGTTAGGTTAGGCTCAAATTTAACCAGGAGACTCCAAATTTCGTTTTCTCACATAAACTTGATCGTAAATCACTCTAATCCACGATAGGTTACAGTACCTGCAATTTGGGGAGGTTAGGTTAGGTTACGTTGGTTAGGTTAGGTTAGGTTAGGTTAGGTTAGGTTAGGCTCAAATTTAACCAGGAGACTCCAAATTTCGTTTTCTCACATAAACTTGATCGTAAATCACTCTAATCCACGATAGGTTACAGTACCTGCAATTTGGGGAGGTTAGGTTAGGTTACGTTGGTTAGGTTAGGTTAGGTTAGGTTAGGTTAGGTTAGGCTCAAATTTAACCAGGAGACTCCAAATTTCGTTTTCTCACATAAACTTGATCGTAAATCACTCTAATCCACGATAGGTTACAGTACCTGCAATTTGGGGAGGTTAGGTTAGGTTACGTTGGTTAGGTTAGGTTAGGTTAGGTTAGGCTCAAATTTAACCAGGAGACTCCAAATTTCGTTTTCTCACATAAACTTGATCGTAAATCACTCTAATCCACGATAGGTTACAGTACCTGCAATTTGGGGAGGTTAGGTTAGGTTACGTTGGTTAGGTTAGGTTAGGTTAGGTTAGGCTCAAATTTAACCAGGAGACTCCAAATTTCGTTTTCTCACATAAACTTGATCGTAAATCACTCTAATCCACGATAGGTTACAGTACCTGCAATTTGGGGAGGTTAGGTTAGGTTACGTTGGTTAGGTTAGGTTAGGTTAGGTTAGGTTAGGTTAGGCTCAAATTTAACCAGGAGACTCCAAATTTCGTTTTCTCACATAAACTTGATCGTAAATCACTCTAATCCACGATAGGTTACAGTACCTGCAATTTGGGGAGGTTAGGTTAAGTTACGTTGGTTAGGTTAGGTTAGGTTAGGTTAGGTTAGGTTAGGCTCAAATTTAACCAGGAGACTCCAAATTTCGTTTTCTCACATAAACTTGATCGTAAATCACTCTAATCCACGATAGGTTACAGTACCTGCAATTTGGGGAGGTTAGGTTAGGTTACGTTGGTTAGGGTAGGTTAGGTTAGGTTAGGTTAGGTTAGGCTCAAATTTAACCAGGAGACTCCAAATTTCGTTTTCTCACATAAACTTGATCGTAAATCACTCTAATCCACGATAGGTTACAGTACCTGCAATTTGGGGAGGTTAGGTTAGGTTACGTTGGTTAGGTTAGGTTAGGTTAGGTTAGGTTAGGTTAGGCTCAAATTTAACCAGGAGACTCCAAATTTCGTTTTCTTACATAAACATGATCGTAAATCACTCTAATCCACGATAGGTTACAGTACCTGCAATTTGGGGAGGTTAGGTTAGGTTACGTTGGTTAGGTTAGGTTAGGTTAGGTTATGCTCAAATTTATCCAGGAGACTCCAAATTTCGTTTTCTCACATAAACTTGATCGTAAATCACTCTAATCCACGATAGGTTACAGTACCTGCAATTTGGGGAGGTTAGGTTAGGTTACGTTGGTTAGGTTAGGTTAGGTTAGGTTAGGTTAGGTTAGGCTCAAATTTAACCAGGAGACTCCAAATTTCGTTTTCTCACATAAACTTGATCGTAAATCACTCTAATCCACGATCGGTTACAGTACCTGCAATTTGGGGACGTTAGGTTAGGTTACGTTGGTTAGGTTAGGTTAGGTTAGGTTAGGTTAGGTTAAGCTCAAATTTAACCAGGAGACTCCAAATTTCGTTTTCTCACATAAACTTGATCGTAAATCACTCTAATCCACGATAGGTTACAGTACCTGCAATTTGGGGAGGTTAGGTTAGGTTACGTTGGTTAGGTTAGGTTAGGTTAGGTTAGGTTAGGTTAGGTTAGGCTCAAATTTATCCAGGAGACTCCAAATTTCGTTTTCTCACATAAACTTGATCGTAAATCACTCTAATCCATGATAGGTTACAGCACCTGCAATTTGGGGAGGTTAGGTTAGGTTACGTTGGTTAGGTTAGGTTAGGTTAGGTTAAGTTAGGTTAGGCTCAAATTTAACCAGGAGACTCCAAATTTCGTTTTCTCACATAAACTTGATCGTAAATCACTCTAATCCACGATAGGTTATAGTACCTGCATTTTGGGAAGGTTAGGTTAGGTTACGTTGGTTAGGTTAGGTTAGGTTAGGTTAGGTTAGGTTAGGTTAGGTTAGGCTCAAATTTAACCAGGAGACTCCAAATTTCGTTTTCTCACATAAACTTGATCGTAAATCACTCTAATCCACGATAGGTTACAGTACCTGCAATTTGGGGAGGTTAGGTTAGGTTACGTTGGTTAGGTTAGGTTAGGTTAGGTTAGGTTAGGTTAGGCTCAAATTTAATCAGGAGACTCCAAATTTCGTTTTCTCACATAAACTTGATCGTAAATCACTCTAATCCACGATAGGTTACAGTACCTGCAATTTGGGGAGGTTAGGTTAGGTTACGTTGGTTAGGTTAGGTTAGGTTAGGGTAGGTTAGGTTAGGTTAGGTTAGGCTCAAATTTAACCAGGAGACTCCAAATTTCGTTTTCTCACATAAACTTGATCGTAAATCACTCTAATCCACGATAGGTTACAGTACCTGCAATTTGGGGAGGTTAGGTTAGGTTACGTTGGTTAGGTTAGGTTAGGTTAGGTTAGGTTAGGTTAGGTTAGGTTAGGCTCAAATTTAACCAGGAGACTCCAAATTTCGTTTTCTCACATAAACTTGATCGTAAATCACTCTAATCCACGATAGGTTACAGTACCTGCAATTTGGGGAGGTTAGGTTAGGTTACGTTGGTTAGGTTAGGTTAGGTTAGGTTAGGTTAGGTTAGGCTCAAATTTAACCAGGAGACTCCAAATTTCGTTTTCTCACATAAACTTGATCGTAAATCACTCTAATCCACGATAGGTTACAGTACCTGCAATTTGGGGAGGTTAGGTTAGGTTACGTTGGTTAGGTTAGGTTAGGTTAGGGTAGGTTAGGTTAGGTTAGGGTAGGTTAGGTTAGGTTAGGCTCAAATTTAACCAGGAGACTCCAAATTTCGTTTTCTCACATAAACTTGATCGTAAATCACTCTAATCCACGATAGGTTACAGTACCTGCAATTTGGGGAGGTTAGGTTAGGTTACGTTGGTTATGTTAGGTTAGGTTAGGTTAGGTTCGGTTAGGTTAGGCTCAAATTTAACCAGGAGACTCCAAATTTCGTTTTCTCACATAAACTTGATCGTAAATCACTCTAATCCACGATAGGTTACAGTACCTGCAATTTGGGGAGGTTAGGTTAGGTTACGTTGGTTAGGTTAGGTTAGGTTAGGTTAGGCTCAAATTTAATCAGGAGACTCCAAATTTCGTTTTCTCACATAAACTTGATCGTAAATCACTCTAATCCACGATAGGTTACAGTACCTGCAATTTGGGGAGGTTAGGTTAGGTTACGTTGGTTAGGTTAGGTTAGGTTAGGTTAGGTTAGGTTAGGTTAGGTTAGGCTCAAATTTAACCAGGAGACTCCAAATTTCGTTTTCTCACATAAACTTGATCGTAAATCACTCTAATCCACGATAGGTTACAGTACTTGCAATTTGAGGAGGTTAGGTTAGGTTACGTTGGTTAGGTTAGGTTAGGTTAGGTTAGGTTAGGCTCAAATTTAACCAGGAGACTCCAAATTTCGTTTTCTCACATAAACTTGATCGTAAATCACTCTAATCCACGATAGGTTACAGTACCTGCAATTTGGGGAGGTTAGGTTAGGTTACGTTGGTTAGGTTAGGTTAGGTTAGGTTAGGTTAGGTTAGGTTAGGTTATGCTCAAATTTAACCAGGAGACTCCAAATTTCGTTTTCTCACATAAACTTGATCGTAAATCACTCTAATCCACGATAGGTTACAGTACCTGCAATTTGGGGAGGTTAGGTTAGGTTACGTTGGTTAGGTTAGGTTAGGTTAGGTTAGGCTCAAATTTAACCAGGAGACTCCAAATTTCGTTTTCTCACATAAACTTGATCGTAAATCACTCTAATCCACGATAGGTTACAGTACCTGCAATTTGGGGAGGTTAGGTTAGGTTACGTTGGTTATGTTAGGTTAGGTTAGGTTAGGTTAGGTTAGGCTCAAATTTAACCAGGAGACTCCAAATTTCGTTTTCTCACATAAACTTGATCGTAAATCACTCTAATCCACGATAGGTTACAGTACCTGCAATTTGGGGAGGTTAGGTTAGGTTACGTTGGTTAGGTTAGGTTAGGTTAGGTTAGGTTAGGCTCAAATTTAACCAGGAGACTCCAAATTTCGTTTTCTCACATAAACTTGATCGTAAATCACTCTAATCCACGATAGGTTACAGTACCTGCAATTTGGGGAGGTTAGGTTAGGTTACGTTGGTTAGGTTAGGTTAGGTTGGGTTAGGTTAGGTTAGGCTCAAATTTAACCAGGAGACTCCAAATTTCGTTTTCTCACATAAACTTGATCGTAAATCACTCTAATCCACGATAGGTTACAGTACCTGCAATTTGGGGAGGTTAGGTTAGGTTACGTTGGTTAGGTTAGGTTAGGTTAGGTTAGGTTAGGTTAGGCTCAAATTTAACCAGGAGACTCCAAATTTCGTTTTCTCACATAAACTTGATCGTAAATCACTCTAATCCACGATAGGTTACAGTACCTGCAATTTGGGGAGGTTAGGTTAGGTTACGTTGGTTAGGTTAGGTTAGGTTAGGGTAGGTTAGGTTAGGTTAGGGTAGGTTAGGTTAGGTTAGGCTCAAATTTAACCAGGAGACTCCAAATTTCGTTTTCTCACATAAACTTGATCGTAAATCACTCTAATCCACGATAGGTTACAGTACCTGCAATTTGGGGAGGTTAGGTTAGGTTACGTTGGTTAGGTTAGGTTAGGTTAGGTTAGGTTAGGTTAGGCTCAAATTTAACCAGGAGACTCCAAATTTCGTTTTCTCACATAAACTTGATCGTAAATCACTCTAATCCACGATAGGTTACAGTACCTGCAATTTGGGGAGGTTAGGTTAGGTTACGTTGGTTAGGTTAGGTTAGGTTAGGTTAGGCTCAAATTTAATCAGGAGACTCCAAATTTCGTTTTCTCACATAAACTTGATCGTAAATCACTCTAATCCACGATAGGTTACAGTACCTGCAATTTGGGGAGGTTAGGTTAGGTTACGTTGGTTAGGTTAGGTTAGGTTAGGTTAGGTTAGGTTAGGTTAGGTTAGGCTCAAATTTAACCAGGAGACTCCAAATTTCGTTTTCTCACATAAACTTGATCGTAAATCACTCTAATCCACGATAGGTTACAGTACCTGCAATTTGAGGAGGTTAGGTTAGGTTACGTTGGTTAGGTTAGGTTAGGTTAGGTTAGGTTAGGTTAGGCTCAAATTTAACCAGGAGACTCCAAATTTCGTTTTCTCACATAAACTTGATCGTAAATCACTCTAATCCACGATAGGTTACAGTACCTGCAATTTGGGGAGGTTAGGTTAGGTTACGTTGGTTAGGTTAGGTTAGGTTAGGTTAGGTTAGGTTAGGTTAGGTTATGCTCAAATTTAACCAGGAGACTCCAAATTTCGTTTTCTCACATAAACTTGATCGTAAATCACTCTAATCCACGATAGGTTACAGTACCTGCAATTTGGGGAGGTTAGGTTAGGTTACGTTGGTTAGGTTAGGTTAGGTTAGGTTAGGCTCAAATTTAACCAGGAGACTCCAAATTTCGTTTTCTCACATAAACTTGATCGTAAATCACTCTAATCCACGATAGGTTACAGTACCTGCAATTTGGGGAGGTTAGGTTAGGTTACGTTGGTTATGTTAGGTTAGGTTAGGTTAGGTTAGGTTAGGCTCAAATTTAACCAGGAGACTCCAAATTTCGTTTTCTCACATAAACTTGATCGTAAATCACTCTAATCCACGATAGGTTACAGTACCTGCAATTTGGGGAGGTTAGGTTAGGTTACGTTGGTTAGGTTAGGTTAGGTAAGGTTAGGTTAGGCTCAAATTTAACCAGGAGACTCCAAATTTCGTTTTCTCACATAAACTTGATCGTAAATCACTCTAATCCACGATAGGTTACAGTACCTGCAATTTGGGGAGGTTAGGTTAGGTTACGTTGGTTAGGTTAGGTTAGGTTAGGTTAGGTTAGGTTAGGCTCAAATTTAACCAGGAGACTCCAAATTTCGTTTTCTCACATAAACTTGATCGTAAATCACTCTAATCCACGATAGGTTACAGTACCTGCAATTTGGGGAGGTTAGGTTAGGTTACGTTGGTTAGGTTAGGTTAGGTTAGGTTAGGTTAGGTTAGGCTCAAATTTAACCAGGAGACTCCAAATTTCGTTTTCTCACATAAACTTGATCGTAAATCACTCTAATCCACGATAGGTTACAGTACCTGCAATTTGGGGAGGTTAGGTTAGGTTAAGTTGGTTAGGTTAGGTTAGGTTAGGTTAGGTTAGGTTAGGCTCAAATTTAACCAGGAGACTCCAAATTTCGTTTTCTCACATAAACTTGATCGTAAATCACTCTAATCCACGATAGGTTACAGTACCTGCAATTTGGGGAGGTTAGGTTAGGTTACGTTGGTTAGGTTAGGTTAGGTTAGGTTAGGTTAGGTTAGGTTAGGTTAGGTTAGGCTCAAATTTAACCAGGAGACTCCAAATTTCGTTTTCTCACATAAACTTGATCGTAAATCACTCTAATCCACGATAGGTTACAGTACCTGCAATTTGGGGAGGTTAGGTTAGGTTACGTTGGTTAGGTTAGGTTAGGTTAGGTTAGGTTAGGTTAGGCTCAAATTTAACCAGGAGACTCCAAATTTCGTTTTCTCACATAAACTTGATCGTAAATCACTCTAATCCACGATAGGTTACAGTACCTGCAATTTGGGGAGGTTAGGTTAGGTTACGTTGGTTAGGTTAGGTTAGGTTAGGTTAGGTTAGGTTATGCTCAAATTTAACCAGGAGACTCCAAATTTCGTTTTCTCACATAAACTTGATCGTAAATCACTCTAATCCACGATAGGTTACAGTACCTGCAATTTGGGGAGGTTAGGTTAGGTTACGTTGGTTAGGTTAGGTTAGGTTAGGTTAGGCTCAAATTTAACCAGGAGACTCCAAATTTCGTTTTCTCACATAAACTTGATCGTAAATCACTCTAATCCACGATAGGTTACAGTACCTGCAATTTGGGGAGGTTAGGTTAGGTTACGTTGGTTAGGTTAGGTTAGGTTAGGTTAGGTTAGGTTAGGCTCAAATTTAACCAGGAGACTCCAAATTTCGTTTTCTCACATAAACTTGATCGTAAATCACTCTAATCCACGATAGGTTACAGTACCTGCAATTTGGGGAGGTTAGGTTAGGTTACGTTGGTTAGGTTAGGTTAGGTTAGGTTAGGTTAGGTTAGGTTAGGTTATGCTCAAATTTAACCAGGAGACTCCAAATTTCGTTTTCTCACATAAACTTGATCGTAAATCACTCTAATCCACGATAGGTTACAGTACCTGCAATTTGGGGAGGTTAGGTTAGGTTACGTTGGTTAGGTTAGGTTAGGTTAGGTTAGGTTAGGCTCAAATTTAACCAGGAGACTCCAAATTTCGTTTTCTCACATAAACTTGATCGTAAATCACTCTAATCCACGATAGGTTACAGTACCTGCAATTTGGGGAGGTTAGGTTAGGTTACGTTGGTTAGGTTAGGTTAGGTTAGGTTAGGTTAGGTTAGGCTCAAATTTAACCAGGAGACTCCAAATTTCGTTTTCTCACATAAACATGATCGTAAATCACTCTAATCCACGATAGGTTACAGTACCTGCAATTTGAGGTTGGTTAGGTTAGGTTAGGTTAGGTTAGGTTAGGCTCAAATTTAACCAGGAGACTCCAAATTTCGTTTTCTCACATAAACTTGATCGTAAATCACTCTAATCCACGATAGGTTACAGTACCTGCAATTTGGGGAGGTTAGGTTAGGTTACGTTGGTTAGGTTAGGTTAGGTTAGGTTAGGTTAGGTTAGGCTCAAATTTAACCAGGAGACTCCAAATTTCGTTTTCTCACATAAACTTGATCGTAAATCACTCTAATCCACGATAGGTTACAGTACCTGCAATTTGGGGAGGTTAGGTTAGGTTACGTTGGTTAGGTTAGGTTAGGTTAGGTTAGGTTAGGTTAGGTTAGGTTAGGCTCAAATTTAACCAGGAGACTCCAAATTTCGTTTTCTCACATAAACTTGATCGTAAATCACTCTAATCCACGATAGGTTACAGTACCTGCAATTTGGGGAGGTTAGGTTAGGTTACGTTGGTTAGCTTAGGTTAGGTTAGGTTAGGTTAGGTTAGGCTCAAATTTAACCAGGAGACTCCAAATTTCGTTTTCTCACATAAACTTGATCGTAAATCACTCTAATCCACGATAGGTTACAGTACCTGCAATTTGGGGAGGTTAGGTTAGGTTACGTTGGTTAGGTTAGGTTAGGTTAGGTTAGCTTAGGTTAGGTTAGGTTAGGCTCAAATTTAACCAGGAGACTCCAAATTTCGTTTTCTCACATAAACTTGATCGTAAATCACTCTAATCCACGATAGGTTACAGTACCTGCAATTTGGGGAGGTTAGGTTAGGTTACGTTGGTTAGGTTAGGTTAGGTTAGGTTAGGTTAGGTTAGGTTAGGCTCAAATTTAACCAGGAGACTCCAAATTTCGTTTTCTCACATAAACTTGATCGTAAATCACTCTAATCCACGATAGGTTACAGTACCTGCAATTTGGGGAGGTTAGGTTAGGTTACGTTGGTTAGGTTAGGTTAGGTTAGGTTAGGTTAGGTTAGGCTCAAATTTAACCAGGAGACTCCAAATTTCGTTTTCTCACATAAACTTGATCGTAAATCACTCTAATCCACGATAGGTTACAGTACCTGCAATTTGGGGAGGTTAGGTTAGGTTACGTTGGTTAGGTTAGGTTAGGTTAGGGTAGGTTAGGTTAGGTTAGGCTCAAATTTAACCAGGAGACTCCAAATTTCGTTTTCTCACATAAACTTGATCGTAAATCACTCTAATCCACGATAGGTTACAGTACCTGCAATTTGGGGAGGTTAGGTTAGGTTACGTTGGTTAGGTTAGGTTAGGTTAGGTTAGGTTAGGTTAGGTTAGGTTAGGTTAGGTTAGGCTCAAATTTAACCAGGAGACTCCAAATTTCGTTTTCTCACATAAACTTGATCGTAAATCACTCTAATCCACGATAGGTTACAGTACCTGCAATTTGGGGAGGTTAGGTTAGGTTACGTTGGTTAGGTTAGGTTAGGTTAGGCTCAAATTTAACCAGGAGACTCCAAATTTCGTTTTCTCACATAAACTTGATCGTAAATCACTCTAATCCACGATAGGTTACAGTACCTGCAATTTGGGGAGGTTAGGTTAGGTTACGTTGGTTAGGTTAGGTTAGGTTAGGTTAGGTTAGGTTAGGCTCAAATTTAACCAGGAGACTCCAAATTTCGTTTTCTCACATAAACTTGATCGTAAATCACTCTAATCCACGATAGGTTACAGTACCTGCAATTTGGGGAGGTTAGGTTAGGTTACGTTGGTTAGGTTAGGTTAGGTTAGGTTAGGTTAGGCTCAAATTTAACCAGGAGACTCCAAATTTCGTTTTCTCACATAAACTTGATCGTAAATCACTCTAATCCACGATAGGTTACAGTACCTGCAATTTGGGGAGGTTAGGTTAGGTTACGTTGGTTAGGTTAGGTTAGGTTAGGTTAGGTTAGGTTAGGCTCAAATTTAACCAGGAGACTCCAAATTTCGTTTTCTCACATAAACTTGATCGTAAATCACTCTAATCCACGATAGGTTACAGTACCTGCAATTTGGGGAGGTTAGGTTAGGTTACGTTGGTTAGGTTAGGTTAGGTTAGGTTAGGTTAGGTTAGGCTCAAATTTAACCAGGAGACTCCAAATTTCGTTTTCTCACATAAACTTGATCGTAAATCACTCTAATCCACGATAGGTTACAGTACCTGCAATTTGGGGAGGTTAGGTTAGGTTACGTTGGTTAGGTTAGGTTAGGTTAGGTTAGGTTAGGTTAGGCTCAAATTTAACCAGGAGACTCCAAATTTCGTTTTCTCACATAAACTTGATCGTAAATCACTCTAATCCACGATAGGTTACAGTACCTGCAATTTGGGGAGGTTAGGTTAGGTTACGTTGGTTAGGTTAGGTTAGGTTAGGTTAGGTTAGGTTAGGCTCAAATTTAACCAGGAGACTCCAAATTTCGTTTTCTCACATAAACTTGATCGTAAATCACTCTAATCCACGATAGGTTACAGTACCTGCAATTTGGGGAGGTTAGGTTAGGTTACGTTGGTTAGGTTAGGTTAGGTTAGGTTAGGTTAGGTTAGGCTCAAATTTAACCAGGAGACTCCAAATTTCGTTTTCTCACATAAACTTGATCGTAAATCACTCTAATCCACGATAGGTTACAGTACCTGCAATTTGGGGAGGTTAGGTTAGGTTACGTTGGTTAGGTTAGGTTAGGTTAGGTTAGGTTAGGTTAGGTTAGGCTCAAATTTAACCAGGAGACTCCAAATTTCGTTTTCTCACATAAACTTGATCGTAAATCACTCTAATCCACGATAGGTTACAGTACCTGCAATTTGGGGAGGTTAGGTTAGGTTACGTTGGTTAGGTTAGGTTAGGTTAGGTTAGGTTAGGTTAGGCTCAAATTTAACCAGGAGACTCCAAATTTCGTTTTCTCACATAAACTTGATCGTAAATCACTCTAATCCACGATAGGTTACAGTACCTGCAATTTGGGGAGGTTAGGTTAGGTTACGTTGGTTAGGTTAGGTTAGGTTAGGTTAGGTTAGGTTAGGCTCAAATTTAACCAGGAGACTCCAAATTTCGTTTTCTCACATAAACTTGATCGTAAATCACTCTAATCCACGATAGGTTACAGTACCTGCAATTTGGGGAGGTTAGGTTAGGTTACGTTGGTTAGGTTAGGTTAGGTTAGGTTAGGTTAGGTTAGGCTCAAATTTAACCAGGAGACTCCAAATTTCGTTTTCTCACATAAACTTGATCGTAAATCACTCTAATCCACGATAGGTTACAGTACCTGCAATTTGGGGAGGTTAGGTTAGGTTACGTTGGTTAGGTTAGGTTAGGTTAGGTTAGGTTAGGTTAGGCTCAAATTTAACCAGGAGACTCCAAATTTCGTTTTCTCACATAAACTTGATCGTAAATCACTCTAATCCACGATAGGTTACAGTACCTGCAATTTGGGGAGGTTAGGTTAGGTTACGTTGGTTAGGTTAGGTTAGGTTAGGTTAGGTTAGGTTAGGCTCAAATTTAACCAGGAGACTCCAAATTTCGTTTTCTCACATAAACTTGATCGTAAATCACTCTAATCCACGATAGGTTACAGTACCTGCAATTTGGGGAGGTTAGGTTAGGTTACGTTGGTTAGGTTAGGTTAGGTTAGGTTAGGTTAGGTTAGGCTCAAATTTAACCAGGAGACTCCAAATTTCGTTTTCTCACATAAACTTGATCGTAAATCACTCTAATCCACGATAGGTTACAGTACCTGCAATTTGGGGAGGTTAGGTTAGGTTACGTTGGTTAGGTTAGGTTAGGTTAGGTTAGGTTAGGTTAGGCTCAAATTTAACCAGGAGACTCCAAATTTCGTTTTCTCACATAAACTTGATCGTAAATCACTCTAATCCACGATAGGTTACAGTACCTGCAATTTGGGGAGGTTAGGTTAGGTTACGTTGGTTAGGTTAGGTTAGGTTAGGTTAGGTTAGGTTAGGCTCAAATTTAACCAGGAGACTCCAAATTTCGTTTTCTCACATAAACTTGATCGTAAATCACTCTAATCCACGATAGGTTACAGTACCTGCAATTTGGGGAGGTTAGGTTAGGTTACGTTGGTTAGGTTAGGTTAGGTTAGGTTAGGTTAGGCTCAAATTTAACCAGGAGACTCCAAATTTCGTTTTCTCACATAAACTTGATCGTAAATCACTCTAATCCACGATAGGTTACAGTACCTGCAATTTGGGGAGGTTAGGTTAGGTTACGTTGGTTAGGTTAGGTTAGGTTAGGTTAGGTTAGGTTAGGCTCAAATTTAACCAGGAGACTCCAAATTTCGTTTTCTCACATAAACTTGATCGTAAATCACTCTAATCCACGATAGGTTACAGTACCTGCAATTTGGGGAGGTTAGGTTAGGTTACGTTGGTTAGGTTAGGTTAGGTTAGGTTAGGTTAGGTTAGGCTCAAATTTAACCAGGAGACTCCAAATTTCGTTTTCTCACATAAACTTGATCGTAAATCACTCTAATCCACGATAGGTTACAGTACCTGCAATTTGGGGAGGTTAGGTTAGGTTACGTTGGTTAGGTTAGGTTAGGTTAGGTTAGGTTAGGTTAGGTTAGGCTCAAATTTAACCAGGAGACTCCAAATTTCGTTTTCTCACATAAACTTGATCGTAAATCACTCTAATCCACGATAGGTTACAGTACCTGCAATTTGGGGAGGTTAGGTTAGGTTACGTTGGTTAGGTTAGGTTAGGTTAGGTTAGGTTAGGTTAGGCTCAAATTTAACCAGGAGACTCCAAATTTCGTTTTCTCACATAAACTTGATCGTAAATCACTCTAATCCACGATAGGTTACAGTACCTGCAATTTGGGGAGGTTAGGTTAGGTTACGTTGGTTAGGTTAGGTTAGGTTAGGTTAGGTTAGGTTAGGCTCAAATTTAACCAGGAGACTCCAAATTTCGTTTTCTCACATAAACTTGATCGTAAATCACTCTAATCCACGATAGGTTACAGTACCTGCAATTTGGGGAGGTTAGGTTAGGTTACGTTGGTTAGGTTAGGTTAGGTTAGGTTAGGTTAGGCTCAAATTTAACCAGGAGACTCCAAATTTCGTTTTCTCACATAAACTTGATCGTAAATCACTCTAATCCACGATAGGTTACAGTACCTGCAATTTGGGGAGGTTAGGTTAGGTTACGTTGGTTAGGTTAGGTTAGGTTAGGTTAGGTTAGGTTAGGCTCAAATTTAACCAGGAGACTCCAAATTTCGTTTTCTCACATAAACTTGATCGTAAATCACTCTAATCCACGATAGGTTACAGTACCTGCAATTTGGGGAGGTTAGGTTAGGTTACGTTGGTTAGGTTAGGTTAGGTTAGGTTAGGTTAGGTTAGGCTCAAATTTAACCAGGAGACTCCAAATTTCGTTTTCTCACATAAACTTGATCGTAAATCACTCTAATCCACGATAGGTTACAGTACCTGCAATTTGGGGAGGTTAGGTTAGGTTACGTTGGTTAGGTTAGGTTAGGTTAGGTTAGGTTAGGTTAGGCTCAAATTTAACCAGGAGACTCCAAATTTCGTTTTCTCACATAAACTTGATCGTAAATCACTCTAATCCACGATAGGTTACAGTACCTGCAATTTGGGGAGGTTAGGTTAGGTAAGGTTAGGTTAGGTTAGGTTAGGTTAGGTTAGGTTAGGTTAGGTTAGGCTCAAATTTAACCAGGAGACTCCAAATTTCGTTTTCTCACATAAACTTGATCGTAAATCACTCTAATCCACGATAGGTTACAGTACCTGCAATTTGGGGAGGTTAGGTTAGGTTACGTTGGTTAGGTTAGGTTAGGTTAGGTTAGGTTAGGTTAGGCTCAAATTTAACCAGGAGACTCCAAATTTCGTTTTCTCACATAAACTTGATCGTAAATCACTCTAATCCACGATAGGTTACAGTACCTGCAATTTGGGGAGGTTAGGTTAGGTTACGTTGGTTAGGTTAGGTTAGGTTAGGTTAGGTTAGGTTAGGTTAGGCTCAAATTTAACCAGGAGACTCCAAATTTCGTTTTCTCACATAAACTTGATCGTAAATCACTCTAATCCACGATAGGTTACAGTACCTGCAATTTGGGGAGGTTAGGTTAGGTTACGTTGGTTAGGTTAGGTTAGGTTAGGTTAGGTTAGGTTAGGCTCAAATTTAACCAGGAGACTCCAAATTTCGTTTTCTCACATAAACTTGATCGTAAATCACTCTAATCCACGATAGGTTACAGTACCTGCAATTTGGGGAGGTTAGGTTAGGTTACGTTGGTTAGGTTAGGTTAGGTTAGGTTAGGTTAGGTTAGGTTAGGTTAGGCTCAAATTTAACCAGGAGACTCCAAATTTCGTTTTCTCACATAAACTTGATCGTAAATCACTCTAATCCACGATAGGTTACAGTACCTGCAATTTGGGGAGGTTAGGTTAGGTTACGTTGGTTAGGTTAGGTTAGGTTAGGTTAGGTTAGGTTAGGCTCAAATTTAACCAGGAGACTCCAAATTTCGTTTTCTCACATAAACTTGATCGTAAATCACTCTAATCCACGATAGGTTACAGTACCTGCAATTTGGGGAGGTTAGGTTAGGTTACGTTGGTTAGGTTAGGTTAGGTTAGGTTAGGTTAGGTTAGGCTCAAATTTAACCAGGAGACCCCAAATTTCGTTTTCTCACATAAACTTGATCGTAAATCACTCTAATCCACGATAGGTTACAGTACCTGCAATTTGGGGAGGTTAGGTTAGGTTACGTTGGTTAGGTTAGGTTAGGTTAGGTTAGGTTAGGTTAGGCTCAAATTTAACCAGGAGACTCCAAATTTCGTTTTCTCACATAAACTTGATCGTAAATCACTCTAATCCACGATAGGTTACAGTACCTGCAATTTGGGGAGGTTAGGTTAGGTTACGTTGGTTAGGTTAGGTTAGGTTAGGTTAGGTTAGGTTAGGCTCAAATTTAACCAGGAGACTCCAAATTTCGTTTTCTCACATAAACTTGATCGTAAATCACTCTAATCCACGATAGGTTACAGTACCTGCAATTTGGGGAGGTTAGGTTAGGTTACGTTGGTTAGGTTAGGTTAGGTTAGGTTAGGTTAGGTTAGGCTCAAATTTAACCAGGAGACTCCAAATTTCGTTTTCTCACATAAACTTGATCGTAAATCACTCTAATCCACGATAGGTTACAGTACCTGCAATTTGGGGAGGTTAGGTTAGGTTACGTTGGTTAGGTTAGGTTAGGTTAGGTTAGGTTAGGTTAGGTTAGGCTCAAATTTAACCAGGAGACTCCAAATTTCGTTTTCTCACATAAACTTGATCGTAAATCACTCTAATCCACGATAGGTTACAGTACCTGCAATTTGGGGAGGTTAGGTTAGGTTACGTTGGTTAGGTTAGGTTAGGTTAGGTTAGGTTAGGTTAGGCTCAAATTTAACCAGGAGACTCCAAATTTCGTTTTCTCACATAAACTTGATCGTAAATCACTCTAATCCACGATAGGTTACAGTACCTGCAATTTGGGGAGGTTAGGTTAGGTTACGTTGGTTAGGTTAGGTTAGGTTAGGTTAGGTTAGGTTAGGTTAGGTTAGGCTCAAATTTAACCAGGAGACTCCAAATTTCGTTTTCTCACATAAACTTGATCGTAAATCACTCTAATCCACGATAGGTTACAGTACCTGCAATTTGGGGAGGTTAGGTTAGGTTACGTTGGTTAGGTTAGGTTAGGTTAGGTTAGGTTAGGTTAGGCTCAAATTTAACCAGGAGACTCCAAATTTCGTTTTCTCACATAAACTTGATCGTAAATCACTCTAATCCACGATAGGTTACAGTACCTGCAATTTGGGGAGGTTAGGTTAGGTTACGTTGGTTAGGTTAGGTTAGGTTAGGTTAGGTTAGGTTAGGCTCAAATTTAACCAGGAGACTCCAAATTTCGTTTTCTCACATAAACTTGATCGTAAATCACTCTAATCCACGATAGGTTACAGTACCTGCAATTTGGGGAGGTTAGGTTAGGTTACGTTGGTTAGGTTAGGTTAGGTTAGGTTAGGTTAGGTTAGGCTCAAATTTAACCAGGAGACTCCAAATTTCGTTTTCTCACATAAACTTGATCGTAAATCACTCTAATCCACGATAGGTTACAGTACCTGCAATTTGGGGAGGTTAGGTTAGGTTACGTTGGTTAGGTTAGGTTAGGTTAGGTTAGGTTAGGTTAGGCTCAAATTTAACCACGAGACTCCAAATTTCGTTTTCTCACATAAACTTGATCGTAAATCACTCTAATCCACGATAGGTTACAGTACCTGCAATTTGGGCAGGTTAGGTTAGGTTACGTTGGTTAGGTTAGGTTAGGTTAGGTTAGGTTAGGTTAGGCTCAAATTTAACCAGGAGACTCCAAATTTCGTTTTCTCACATAAACTTGATCGTAAATCACTCTAATCCACGATAGGTTACAGTACCTGCAATTTGGGGAGGTTAGGTTAGGTTACGTTGGTTAGGTTAGGTTAGGTTAGGTTAGGTTAGGTTAGGCTCAAATTTAACCAGGAGACTCCAAATTTCGTTTTCTCACATAAACTTGATCGTAAATCACTCTAATCCACGATAGGTTACAGTACCTGCAATTTGGGGAGGTTAGGTTAGGTTACGTTGGTTAGGTTAGGTTAGGTTAGGTTAGGTTAGGTTAGGCTCAAATTTAACCAGGAGACTCCAAATTTCGTTTTCTCACATAAACTTGATCGTAAATCACTCTAATCCACGATAGGTTACAGTACCTGCAATTTGGGGAGGTTAGGTTAGGTTACGTTGGTTAGGTTAGGTTAGGTTAGGTTAGGTTAGGTTAGGCTCAAATTTAACCAGGAGACTCCAAATTTCGTTTTCTCACATAAACTTGATCGTAAATCACTCTAATCCACGATAGGTTACAGTACCTGCAATTTGGGGAGGTTAGGTTAGGTTACGTTGGTTAGGTTAGGTTAGGTTAGGTTAGGTTAGGTTAGGCTCAAATTTAACCAGGAGACTCCAAATTTCGTTTTCTCACATAAACTTGATCGTAAATCACTCTAATCCACGATAGGTTACAGTACCTGCAATTTGGGGAGGTTAGGTTAGGTTACGTTGGTTAGGTTAGGTTAGGTTAGGTTAGGTTAGGTTAGGTTAGGCTCAAATTTAACCAGGAGACTCCAAATTTCGTTTTCTCACATAAACTTGATCGTAAATCACTCTAATCCACGATAGGTTACAGTACCTGCAATTTGGGGAGGTTAGGTTAGGTTACGTTGGTTAGGTTAGGTTAGGTTAGGTTAGGTTAGGTTAGGTTAGGCTCAAATTTAACCAGGAGACTCCAAATTTCGTTTTCTCACATAAACTTGATCGTAAATCACTCTAATCCACGATAGGTTACAGTACCTGCAATTTGGGGAGGTTAGGTTAGGTTACGTTGGTTAGGTTAGGTTAGGTTAGGTTAGGTTAGGTTAGGCTCAAATTTAACCAGGAGACTCCAAATTTCGTTTTCTCACATAAACTTGATCGTAAATCACTCTAATCCACGATAGGTTACAGTACCTGCAATTTGGGGAGGTTAGGTTAGGTTACGTTGGTTAGGTTAGGTTAGGTTAGGTTAGGTTAGGTTAGGTTAGGTTAGGCTCAAATTTAACCAGGAGACTCCAAATTTCGTTTTCTCACATAAACTTGATCGTAAATCACTCTAATCCACGATAGGTTACAGTACCTGCAATTTGGGGAGGTTAGGTTAGGTTACGTTGGTTAGGTTAGGTTAGGTTAGGTTAGGTTAGGTTAGGTTAGGTTAGGCTCAAATTTAACCAGGAGACTCCAAATTTCGTTTTCTCACATAAACTTGATCGTAAATCACTCTAATCCACGATAGGTTACAGTACCTGCAATTTGGGGAGGTTAGGTTAGGTTACGTTGGTTAGGTTAGGTTAGGTTAGGTTAGGTTAGGTTAGGCTCAAATTTAACCAGGAGACTCCAAATTTCGTTTTCTCACATAAACTTGATCGTAAATCACTCTAATCCACGATAGGTTACAGTACCTGCAATTTGGGGAGGTTAGGTTAGGTTACGTTGGTTAGGTTAGGTTAGGTTAGGTTAGGTTAGGTTAGGCTCAAATTTAACCAGGAGACTCCAAATTTCGTTTTCTCACATAAACTTGATCGTAAATCACTCTAATCCACGATAGGTTACAGTACCTGCAATTTGGGGAGGTTAGGTTAGGTTACGTTGGTTAGGTTAGGTTAGGTTAGGTTAGGTTAGGTTAGGTTAGGCTCAAATTTAACCAGGAGACTCCAAATTTCGTTTTCTCACATAAACTTGATCGTAAATCACTCTAATCCACGATAGGTTACAGTACCTGCAATTTGGGGAGGTTAGGTTAGGTTACGTTGGTTAGGTTAGGTTAGGTTAGGTTAGGTTAGGTTAGGCTCAAATTTAACCAGGAGACTCCAAATTTCGTTTTCTCACATAAACTTGATCGTAAATCACTCTAATCCACGATAGGTTACAGTACCTGCAATTTGGGGAGGTTAGGTTAGGTTACGTTGGTTAGGTTAGGTTAGGTTAGGTTAGGTTAGGTTAGGCTCAAATTTAACCAGGAGACTCCAAATTTCGTTTTCTCACATAAACTTGATCGTAAATCACTCTAATCCACGATAGGTTACAGTACCTGCAATTTGGGGAGGTTAGGTTAGGTTACGTTGGTTAGGTTAGGTTAGGTTAGGTTAGGTTAGGTTAGGCTCAAATTTAACCAGGAGACTCCAAATTTCGTTTTCTCACATAAACTTGCTCGTAAATCACTCTAATCCACGATAGGTTACAGTACCTGCAATTTGGGGAGGTTAGGTTAGGTTACGTTGGTTAGGTTAGGTTAGGTTAGGTTAGGTTAGGTTAGGCTCAAATTTAACCAGGAGACTCCAAATTTCGTTTTCTCACATAAACTTGATCGTAAATCACTCTAATCCACGATAGGTTACAGTACCTGCAATTTGGGGAGGTTAGGTTAGGTTACGTTGGTTAGGTTAGGTTAGGTTAGGTTAGGTTAGGTTAGGCTCAAATTTAACCAGGAGACTCCAAATTTCGTTTTCTCACATAAACTTGATCGTAAATCACTCTAATCCACGATAGGTTACAGTACCTGCAATTTGGGGAGGTTAGGTTAGGTTACGTTGGTTAGGTTAGGTTAGGTTAGGTTAGGTTAGGTTAGGCTCAAATTTAACCAGGAGACTCCAAATTTCGTTTTCTCACATAAACTTGATCGTAAATCACTCTAATCCACGATAGGTTACAGTACCTGCAATTTGGGGAGGTTAGGTTAGGTTACGTTGGTTAGGTTAGGTTAGGTTAGGTTAGGTTAGGTTAGGCTCAAATTTAACCAGGAGACTCCAAATTTCGTTTTCTCACATAAACTTGATCGTAAATCACTCTAATCCACGATAGGTTACAGTACCTGCAATTTGGGGAGGTTAGGTTAGGTTACGTTGGTTAGGTTAGGTTAGGTTAGGTTAGGTTAGGTTAGGTTAGGCTCAAATTTAACCAGGAGACTCCAAATTTCGTTTTCTCACATAAACTTGATCGTAAATCACTCTAATCCACGATAGGTTACAGTACCTGCAATTTGGGGAGGTTAGGTTAGGTTACGTTGGTTAGGTTAGGTTAGGTTAGGTTAGGTTAGGTTAGGCTCAAATTTAACCAGGAGACTCCAAATTTCGTTTTCTCACATAAACTTGATCGTAAATCACTCTAATCCACGATAGGTTACAGTACCTGCAATTTGGGGAGGTTAGGTTAGGTTACGTTGGTTAGGTTAGGTTAGGTTAGGTTAGGTTAGGTTAGGCTCAAATTTAACCAGGAGACTCCAAATTTCGTTTTCTCACATAAACTTGATCGTAAATCACTCTAATCCACGATAGGTTACAGTACCTGCAATTTGGGGAGGTTAGGTTAGGTTACGTTGGTTAGGTTAGGTTAGGTTAGGTTAGGTTAGGCTCAAATTTAACCAGGAGACTCCAAATTTCGTTTTCTCACATAAACTTGATCGTAAATCACTCTAATCCACGATAGGTTACAGTACCTGCAATTTGGGGAGGTTAGGTTAGGTTACGTTGGTTAGGTTAGGTTAGGTTAGGTTAGGTTAGGTTAGGTTAGGTTAGGCTCAAATTTAACCAGGAGACTCCAAATTTCGTTTTCTCACATAAACTTGATCGTAAATCACTCTAATCCACGATAGGTTACAGTACCTGCAATTTGGGGAGGTTAGGTTAGGTTACGTTGGTTAGGTTAGGTTAGGTTAGGTTAGGTTAGGTTAGGCTCAAATTTAACCAGGAGACTCCAAATTTCGTTTTCTCACATAAACTTGATCGTAAATCACTCTAATCCACGATAGGTTACAGTACCTGCAATTTGGGGAGGTTAGGTTAGGTTACGTTGGTTAGGTTAGGTTAGGTTAGGTTAGGTTAGGTTAGGCTCAAATTTAACCAGGAGACTCCAAATTTCGTTTTCTCACATAAACTTGATCGTAAATCACTCTAATCCACGATAGGTTACAGTACCTGCAATTTGGGGAGGTTAGGTTAGGTTACGTTGGTTAGGTTAGGTTAGGTTAGGTTAGGTTAGGTTAGGCTCAAATTTAACCAGGAGACTCCAAATTTCGTTTTCTCACATAAACTTGATCGTAAATCACTCTAATCCACGATAGGTTACAGTACCTGCAATTTGGGGAGGTTAGGTTAGGTTACGTTGGTTAGGTTAGGTTAGGTTAGGTTAGGTTAGGTTAGGCTCAAATTTAACCAGGAGACTCCAAATTTCGTTTTCTCACATAAACTTGATCGTAAATCACTCTAATCCACGATAGGTTACAGTACCTGCAATTTGGGGAGGTTAGGTTAGGTTACGTTGGTTAGGTTAGGTTAGGTTAGGTTAGGTTAGGTTAGGCTCAAATTTAACCAGGAGACTCCAAATTTCGTTTTCTCACATAAACTTGATCGTAAATCACTCTAATCCACGATAGGTTACAGTACCTGCAATTTGGGGAGGTTAGGTTAGGTTACGTTGGTTAGGTTAGGTTAGGTTAGGTTAGGTTAGGTTAGGCTCAAATTTAACCAGGAGACTCCAAATTTCGTTTTCTCACATAAACTTGATCGTAAATCACTCTAATCCACGATAGGTTACAGTACCTGCAATTTGGGGAGGTTAGGTTAGGTTACGTTGGTTAGGTTAGGTTAGGTTAGGTTAGGTTAGGTTAGGCTCAAATTTAACCAGGAGACTCCAAATTTCGTTTTCTCACATAAACTTGATCGTAAATCACTCTAATCCACGATAGGTTACAGTACCTGCAATTTGGGGAGGTTAGGTTAGGTTACGTTGGTTAGGTTAGGTTAGGTTAGGTTAGGTTAGGTTAGGCTCAAATTTAACCAGGAGACTCCAAATTTCGTTTTCTCACATAAACTTGATCGTAAATCACTCTAATCCACGATAGGTTACAGTACCTGCAATTTGGGGAGGTTAGGTTAGGTTACGTTGGTTAGGTTAGGTTAGGTTAGGTTAGGTTAGGTTAGGCTCAAATTTAACCAGGAGACTCCAAATTTCGTTTTCTCACATAAACTTGATCGTAAATCACTCTAATCCACGATAGGTTACAGTACCTGCAATTTGGGGAGGTTAGGTTAGGTTACGTTGGTTAGGTTAGGTTAGGTTAGGTTAGGTTAGGTTAGGCTCAAATTTAACCAGGAGACTCCAAATTTCGTTTTCTCACATAAACTTGATCGTAAATCACTCTAATCCACGATAGGTTACAGTACCTGCAATTTGGGGAGGTTAGGTTAGGTTACGTTGGTTAGGTTAGGTTAGGTTAGGTTAGGTTAGGTTAGGCTCAAATTTAACCAGGAGACTCCAAATTTCGTTTTCTCACATAAACTTGATCGTAAATCACTCTAATCCACGATAGGTTACAGTACCTGCAATTTGGGGAGGTTAGGTTAGGTTACGTTGGTTAGGTTAGGTTAGGTTAGGTTAGGTTAGGTTAGGCTCAAATTTAACCAGGAGACTCCAAATTTCGTTTTCTCACATAAACTTGATCGTAAATCACTCTAATCCACGATAGGTTACAGTACCTGCAATTTGGGGAGGTTAGGTTAGGTTACGTTGGTTAGGTTAGGTTAGGTTAGGTTAGGTTAGGTTAGGCTCAAATTTAACCAGGAGACTCCAAATTTCGTTTTCTCACATAAACTTGATCGTAAATCACTCTAATCCACGATAGGTTACAGTACCTGCAATTTGGGGAGGTTAGGTTAGGTTACGTTGGTTAGGTTAGGTTAGGTTAGGTTAGGTTAGGTTAGGCTCAAATTTAACCAGGAGACTCCAAATTTCGTTTTCTCACATAAACTTGATCGTAAATCACTCTAATCCACGATAGGTTACAGTACCTGCAATTTGGGGAGGTTAGGTTAGGTTACGTTGGTTAGGTTAGGTTAGGTTAGGTTAGGTTAGGTTAGGCTCAAATTTAACCAGGAGACTCCAAATTTCGTTTTCTCACATAAACTTGATCGTAAATCACTCTAATCCACGATAGGTTACAGTACCTGCAATTTGGGGAGGTTAGGTTAGGTTACGTTGGTTAGGTTAGGTTAGGTTAGGTTAGGTTAGGTTAGGCTCAAATTTAACCAGGAGACTCCAAATTTCGTTTTCTCACATAAACTTGATCGTAAATCACTCTAATCCACGATAGGTTACAGTACCTGCAATTTGGGGAGGTTAGGTTAGGTTACGTTGGTTAGGTTAGGTTAGGTTAGGTTAGGTTAGGTTAGGCTCAAATTTAACCAGGAGACTCCAAATTTCGTTTTCTCACATAAACTTGATCGTAAATCACTCTAATCCACGATAGGTTACAGTACCTGCAATTTGGGGAGGTTAGGTTAGGTTACGTTGGTTAGGTTAGGTTAGGTTAGGTTAGGTTAGGTTAGGCTCAAATTTAACCAGGAGACTCCAAATTTCGTTTTCTCACATAAACTTGATCGTAAATCACTCTAATCCACGATAGGTTACAGTACCTGCAATTTGGGGAGGTTAGGTTAGGTTACGTTGGTTAGGTTAGGTTAGGTTAGGTTAGGTTAGGTTAGGCTCAAATTTAACCAGGAGACTCCAAATTTCGTTTTCTCACATAAACTTGATCGTAAATCACTCTAATCCACGATAGGTTACAGTACCTGCAATTTGGGGAGGTTAGGTTAGGTTACGTTGGTTAGGTTAGGTTAGGTTAGGTTAGGTTAGGTTAGGCTCAAATTTAACCAGGAGACTCCAAATTTCGTTTTCTCACATAAACTTGATCGTAAATCACTCTAATCCACGATAGGTTACAGTACCTGCAATTTGGGGAGGTTAGGTTAGGTTACGTTGGTTAGGTTAGGTTAGGTTAGGTTAGGTTAGGTTAGGCTCAAATTTAACCAGGAGACTCCAAATTTCGTTTTCTCACATAAACTTGATCGTAAATCACTCTAATCCACGATAGGTTACAGTACCTGCAATTTGGGGAGGTTAGGTTAGGTTACGTTGGTTAGGTTAGGTTAGGTTAGGTTAGGTTAGGTTAGGCTCAAATTTAACCAGGAGACTCCAAATTTCGTTTTCTCACATAAACTTGATCGTAAATCACTCTAATCCACGATAGGTTACAGTACCTGCAATTTGGGGAGGTTAGGTTAGGTTACGTTGGTTAGGTTAGGTTAGGTTAGGTTAGGTTAGGTTAGGCTCAAATTTAACCAGGAGACTCCAAATTTCGTTTTCTCACATAAACTTGATCGTAAATCACTCTAATCCACGATAGGTTACAGTACCTGCAATTTGGGGAGGTTAGGTTAGGTTACGTTGGTTAGGTTAGGTTAGGTTAGGTTAGGTTAGGTTAGGCTCAAATTTAACCAGGAGACTCCAAATTTCGTTTTCTCACATAAACTTGATCGTAAATCACTCTAATCCACGATAGGTTACAGTACCTGCAATTTGGGGAGGTTAGGTTAGGTTACGTTGGTTAGGTTAGGTTAGGTTAGGTTAGGTTAGGTTAGGCTCAAATTTAACCAGGAGACTCCAAATTTCGTTTTCTCACATAAACTTGATCGTAAATCACTCTAATCCACGATAGGTTACAGTACCTGCAATTTGGGGAGGTTAGGTTAGGTTACGTTGGTTAGGTTAGGTTAGGTTAGGTTAGGTTAGGTTAGGCTCAAATTTAACCAGGAGACTCCAAATTTCGTTTTCTCACATAAACTTGATCGTAAATCACTCTAATCCACGATAGGTTACAGTACCTGCAATTTGGGGAGGTTAGGTTAGGTTACGTTGGTTAGGTTAGGTTAGGTTAGGTTAGGTTAGGTTAGGCTCAAATTTAACCAGGAGACTCCAAATTTCGTTTTCTCACATAAACTTGATCGTAAATCACTCTAATCCACGATAGGTTACAGTACCTGCAATTTGGGGAGGTTAGGTTAGGTTACGTTGGTTAGGTTAGGTTAGGTTAGGTTAGGTTAGGTTAGGCTCAAATTTAACCAGGAGACTCCAAATTTCGTTTTCTCACATAAACTTGATCGTAAATCACTCTAATCCACGATAGGTTACAGTACCTGCAATTTGGGGAGGTTAGGTTAGGTTACGTTGGTTAGGTTAGGTTAGGTTAGGTTAGGTTAGGTTAGGCTCAAATTTAACCAGGAGACTCCAAATTTCGTTTTCTCACATAAACTTGATCGTAAATCACTCTAATCCACGATAGGTTACAGTACCTGCAATTTGGGGAGGTTAGGTTAGGTTACGTTGGTTAGGTTAGGTTAGGTTAGGTTAGGTTAGGTTAGGCTCAAATTTAACCAGGAGACTCCAAATTTCGTTTTCTCACATAAACTTGATCGTAAATCACTCTAATCCACGATAGGTTACAGTACCTGCAATTTGGGGAGGTTAGGTTAGGTTACGTTGGTTAGGTTAGGTTAGGTTAGGTTAGGTTAGGTTAGGCTCAAATTTAACCAGGAGACTCCAAATTTCGTTTTCTCACATAAACTTGATCGTAAATCACTCTAATCCACGATAGGTTACAGTACCTGCAATTTGGGGAGGTTAGGTTAGGTTACGTTGGTTAGGTTAGGTTAGGTTAGGTTAGGTTAGGTTAGGCTCAAATTTAACCAGGAGACTCCAAATTTCGTTTTCTCACATAAACTTGATCGTAAATCACTCTAATCCACGATAGGTTACAGTACCTGCAATTTGGGGAGGTTAGGTTAGGTTACGTTGGTTAGGTTAGGTTAGGTTAGGTTAGGTTAGGCTCAAATTTAACCAGGAGACTCCAAATTTCGTTTTCTCACATAAACTTGATCGTAAATCACTCTAATCCACGATAGGTTACAGTACCTGCAATTTGGGGAGGTTAGGTTAGGTTACGTTGGTTAGGTTAGGTTCGGTTAGGTTAGGTTAGGTTAGGTTAGGTTAGGCTCAAATTTAACCAGGAGACTCCAAATTTCGTTTTCTCACATAAACTTGATCGTAAATCACTCTAATCCACGATAGGTTACAGTACCTGCAATTTGGGGAGGTTAGGTTAGGTTACGTTGGTTAGGTTAGGTTAGGTTAGGTTAGGTTAGGTTAGGCTCAAATTTAACCAGGAGACTCCAAATTTCGTTTTCTCACATAAACTTGATCGTAAATCACTCTAATCCACGATAGGTTACAGTACCTGCAATTTGGGGAGGTTAGGTTAGGTTACGTTGGTTAGGTTAGGTTAGGTTAGGTTAGGTTAGGTTAGGCTCAAATTTAACCAGGAGACTCCAAATTTCGTTTTCTCACATAAACTTGATCGTAAATCACTCTAATCCACGATAGGTTACAGTACCTGCAATTTGGGGAGGTTAGGTTAGGTTACGTTGGTTAGGTTAGGTTAGGTTAGGTTAGGTTAGGTTAGGCTCAAATTTAACCAGGAGACTCCAAATTTCGTTTTCTCACATAAACTTGATCGTAAATCACTCTAATCCACGATAGGTTACAGTACCTGCAATTTGGGGAGGTTAGGTTAGGTTACGTTGGTTAGGTTAGGTTAGGTTAGGTTAGGTTAGGTTAGGCTCAAATTTAACCAGGAGACTCCAAATTTCGTTTTCTCACATAAACTTGATCGTAAATCACTCTAATCCACGATAGGTTACAGTACGTGCAATTTGGGGAGGTTAGGTTAGGTTACGTTGGTTAGGTTAGGTTAGGTTAGGTTAGGTTAGGTTAGGCTCAAATTTAACCAGGAGACTCCAAATTTCGTTTTCTCACATAAACTTGATCGTAAATCACTCTAATCCACGATAGGTTACAGTACCTGCAATTTGGGGAGGTTAGGTTAGGTTACGTTGGTTAGGTTAGGTTAGGTTAGGTTAGGTTAGGTTAGGCTCAAATTTAACCAGGAGACTCCAAATTTCGTTTTCTCACATAAACTTGATCGTAAATCACTCTAATCCACGATAGGTTACAGTACCTGCAATTTGGGGAGGTTAGGTTAGGTTACGTTGGTTAGGTTAGGTTAGGTTAGGTTAGGTTAGGTTAGGCTCAAATTTAACCAGGAGACTCCAAATTTCGTTTTCTCACATAAACTTGATCGTAAATCACTCTAATCCACGATAGGTTACAGTACCTGCAATTTGGGCAGGTTAGGTTAGGTTACGTTGGTTAGGTTAGGTTAGGTTAGGTTAGGTTAGGTTAGGCTCAAATTTAACCAGGAGACTCCAAATTTCGTTTTCTCACATAAACTTGATCGTAAATCACTCTAATCCACGATAGGTTACAGTACCTGCAATTTGGGGAGGTTAGGTTAGGTTACGTTGGTTAGGTTAGGTTAGGTTAGGTTAGGTTAGGTTAGGTTAGGCTCAAATTTAACCAGGAGACTCCAAATTTCGTTTTCTCACATAAACTTGATCGTAAATCACTCTAATCCACGATAGGTTACAGTACCTGCAATTTGGGGAGGTTAGGTTAGGTTACGTTGGTTAGGTTAGGTTAGGTTAGGTTAGGTTAGGTTAGGCTCAAATTTAACCAGGAGACTCCAAATTTCGTTTTCTCACATAAACTTGATCGTAAATCACTCTAATCCACGATAGGTTACAGTACCTGCAATTTGGGGAGGTTAGGTTAGGTTACGTTGGTTAGGTTAGGTTAGGTTAGGTTAGGTTAGGTTAGGCTCAAATTTAACCAGGAGACTCCAAATTTCGTTTTCTCACATAAACTTGATCGTAAATCACTCTAATCCACGATAGGTTACAGTACCTGCAATTTGGGGAGGTTAGGTTAGGTTACGTTGGTTAGGTTAGGTTAGGTTAGGTTAGGTTAGGTTAGGCTCAAATTTAACCAGGAGACTCCAAATTTCGTTTTCTCACATAAACTTGATCGTAAATCACTCTAATCCACGATAGGTTACAGTACCTGCAATTTGGGGAGGTTAGGTTAGGTTACGTTGGTTAGGTTAGGTTAGGTTAGGTTAGGTTAGGCTCAAATTTAACCAGGAGACTCCAAATTTCGTTTTCTCACATAAACTTGATCGTAAATCACTCTAATCCACGATAGGTTACAGTACCTGCAATTTGGGGAGGTTAGGTTAGGTTACGTTGGTTAGGTTAGGTTAGGTTAGGTTAGGTTAGGTTAGGCTCAAATTTAACCAGGAGACTCCAAATTTCGTTTTCTCACATAAACTTGATCGTAAATCACTCTAATCCACGATAGGTTACAGTACATGCAATTTGGGGAGGTTAGGTTAGGTTACGTTGGTTAGGTTAGGTTAGGTTAGGTTAGGTTAGGTTAGGCTCAAATTTAACCAGGAGACTCCAAATTTCGTTTTCTCACATAAACTTGATCGTAAATCACTCTAATCCACGATAGGTTACAGTACCTGCAATTTGGGGAGGTTAGGTTAGGTTACGTTGGTTAGGTTAGGTTAGGTTAGGTTAGGTTAGGTTAGGCTCAAATTTAACCAGGAGACTCCAAATTTCGTTTTCTCACATAAACTTGATCGTAAATCACTCTAATCCACGATAGGTTACAGTACCTGCAATTTGGGGGAGGTTAGGTTAGGTTACGTTGGTTAGGTTAGGTTAGGTTAGGTTAGGTTAGGTTAGGCTCAAATTTAACCAGGAGACTCCAAATTTCGTTTTCTCACATAAACTTGATCGTAAATCACTCTAATCCACGATAGGTTACAGTACCTGCAATTTGGGGAGGTTAGGTTAGGTTACGTTGGTTAGGTTAGGTTAGGTTAGGTTAGGTTAGGTTAGGCTCAAATTTAACCAGGAGACTCCAAATTTCGTTTTCTCACATAAACTTGATCGTAAATCACTCTAATCCACGATAGGTTACAGTACCTGCAATTTGGGGAGGTTAGGTTAGGTTACGTTTGTTAGGTTAGGTTAGGTTAGGTTAGGTTAGGTTAGGCTCAAATTTAACCAGGAGACTCCAAATTTCGTTTTCTCACATAAACTTGATCGTAAATCACTCTAATCCACGATAGGTTACAGTACCTGCAATTTGGGGAGGTTAGGTTAGGTTACGTTGGTTAGGTTAGGTTAGGTTAGGTTAGGTTAGGTTAGGCTCAAATTTAACCAGGAGACTCCAAATTTCGTTTTCTCACATAAACTTGATCGTAAATCACTCTAATCCACGATAGGTTACAGTACCTGCAATTTGGGGAGGTTAGGTTAGGTTACGTTGGTTAGGTTAGGTTAGGTTAGGTTAGGTTAGGTTAGGCTCAAATTTAACCAGGAGACTCCAAATTTCGTTTTCTCACATAAACTTGATCGTAAATCACTCTAATCCACGATAGGTTACAGTACCTGCAATTTGGGGAGGTTAGGTTAGGTTACGTTGGTTAGGTTAGGTTAGGTTAGGTTAGGTTAGGTTAGGCTCAAATTTAACCAGGAGACTCCAAATTTCGTTTTCTCACATAAACTTGATCGTAAATCACTCTAATCCACGATAGGTTACAGTACCTGCAATTTGGGGAGGTTAGGTTAGGTTACGTTGGTTAGGTTAGGTTAGGTTAGGTTAGGTTAGGTTAGGCTCAAATTTAACCAGGAGACTCCAAATTTCGTTTTCTCACATAAACTTGATCGTAAATCACTCTAATCCACGATAGGTTACAGTACCTGCAATTTGGGAGGTTAGGTTAGGTTACGTTGGTTAGGTTCGGTTCGGTTAGGTTAGGTTAGGTTAGGTTAGGTTAGGCTCAAATTTAACCAGGAGACTCCAAATTTCGTTTTCTCACATAAACTTGATCGTAAATCACTCTAATCCACGATAGGTTACAGTACCTGCAATTTGGGGAGGTTAGGTTAGGTTACGTTGGTTAGGTTAGGTTAGGTTAGGTTAGGTTAGGTTAGGCTCAAATTTAACCAGGAGACTCCAAATTTCGTTTTCTCACATAAACTTGATCGTAAATCACTCTAATCCACGATAGGTTACAGTACCTGCAATTTGGGGAGGTTAGGTTAGGTTACGTTGGTTAGGTTAGGTTAGGTTAGGTTAGGTTAGGTTAGGCTCAAATTTAACCAGGAGACTCCAAATTTCGTTTTCTCACATAAACTTGATCGTAAATCACTCTAATCCACGATAGGTTACAGTACCTGCAATTTGGGGAGGTTAGGTTAGGTTACGTTGGTTAGGTTAGGTTAGGTTAGGTTAGGTTAGGTTAGGCTCAAATTTAACCAGGAGACTCCAAATTTCGTTTTCTCACATAAACTTGATCGTAAATCACTCTAATCCACGATAGGTTACAGTACCTGCAATTTGGGGAGGTTAGGTTAGGTTACGTTGGTTAGGTTAGGTTAGGTTAGGTTAGGTTAGGTTAGGCTCAAATTTAACCAGGAGACTCCAAATTTCGTTTTCTCACATAAACTTGATCGTAAATCACTCTAATCCACGATAGGTTACAGTACCTGCAATTTGGGGAGGTTAGGTTAGGTTACGTTGGTTAGGTTAGGTTAGGTTAGGTTAGGTTAGGTTAGGCTCAAATTTAACCAGGAGACTCCAAATTTCGTTTTCTCACATAAACTTGATCGTAAATCACTCTAATCCACGATAGGTTACAGTACCTGCAATTTGGGGAGGTTAGGTTAGGTTACGTTGGTTAGGTTAGGTTAGGTTAGGTTAGGTTAGGTTAGGCTCAAATTTAACCAGGAGACTCCAAATTTCGTTTTCTCACATAAACTTGATCGTAAATCACTCTAATCCACGATAGGTTACAGTACCTGCAATTTGGGGAGGTTAGGTTAGGTTACGTTGGTTAGGTTAGGTTAGGTTAGGTTAGGTTAGGTTAGGCTCAAATTTAACCAGGAGACTCCAAATTTCGTTTTCTCACATAAACTTGATCGTAAATCACTCTAATCCACGATAGGTTACAGTACCTGCAATTTGGGGAGGTTAGGTTAGGTTACGTTGGTTAGGTTAGGTTAGGTTAGGTTAGGTTAGGTTAGGCTCAAATTTAACCAGGAGACTCCAAATTTCGTTTTCTCACATAAACTTGATCGTAAATCACTCTAATCCACGATAGGTTACAGTACCTGCAATTTGGGGAGGTTAGGTTAGGTTACGTTGGTTAGGTTATGTTAGGTTAGGTTAGGTTAGGTTAGGCTCAAATTTAACCAGGAGACTCCAAATTTCGTTTTCTCACATAAACTTGATCGTAAATCACTCTAATCCACGATAGGTTACAGTACCTGCAATTTGGGGAGGTTAGGTTAGGTTACGTTGGTTAGGTTAGGTTAGGTTAGGTTAGGTTAGGTTAGGCTCAAATTTAACCAGGAGACTCCAAATTTCGTTTTCTCACATAAACTTGATCGTAAATCACTCTAATCCACGATAGGTTACAGTACCTGCAATTTGGGGAGGTTAGGTTACGTTGGTTAGGTTAGGTTAGGTTAGGTTAGGTTAGGTTAGGCTCATATTTAACCAGGAGACTCCAAATTTCGTTTTCTCACATAAACTTGATCGTAAATCACTCTAATCCACGATAGGTTACAGTACCTGCAATTTGGGGAGGTTAGGTTAGGTTACGTTGGTTAGGTTAGGTTAGGTTAGGTTAGGTTAGGTTAGGCTCAAATTTAACCAGGAGACTCCAAATTTCGTTTTCTCACATAAACTTGATCGTAAATCACTCTAATCCACGATAGGTTACAGTACCTGCAATTTGGGGAGGTTAGGTTAGGTTACGTTGGTTAGGTTAGGTTAGGTTAGGTTAGGTTAGGTTAGGCTCAAATTTAACCAGGAGACTCCAAATTTCGTTTTCTCACATAAACTTGATCGTAAATCACTCTAATCCACGATAGGTTACAGTACCTGCAATTTGGGGAGGTTAGGTTAGGTTACGTTGGTTAGGTTAGGTTAGGTTAGGATAGGTTAGGTTAGGCTCAAATTTAACCAGGAGACTCCAAATTTCGTTTTCTCACATAAACTTGATCGTAAATCACTCTAATCCACGATAGGTTACAGTACCTGCAATTTGGGGAGGTTAGGTTAGGTTACGTTGGTTAGGTTAGGTTAGGTTAGGTTAGGTTAGGTTCGGCTCAAATTTAACCAGGAGACTCCAAATTTCGTTTTCTCACATAAACTTGATCGTAAATCACTCTAATCCACGATAGGTTACAGTACCTGCAATTTGGGGAGCTTAGGTTAGGTTACGTTGGTTAGGTTAGGTTAGGTTAGGTTAGGTTAGGTTAGGCTCAAATTTAACCAGGAGACTCCAAATTTCGTTTTCTCACATAAACTTGATCGTAAATCACTCTAATCCACGATAGGTTACAGTACCTGCAATTTGGGGAGGTTAGGTTAGGTTACGTTGGTTAGGTTAGGTTAGGTTAGGTTAGGTTAGGTTAGGCTCAAATTTAACCAGGAGACTCCAAATTTCGTTTTCTCACATAAACTTGATCGTAAATCACTCTAATCCACGATAGGTTACAGTACCTGCAATTTGGGGAGGTTAGGTTAGGTTACGTTGGTTAGGTTAGGTTAGGTTAGGTTAGGTTAGGTTAGGCTCAAATTTAACCAGGAGACTCGAAATTTCGTTTTCTCACATAAACTTGATCGTAAATCACTCTAATCCACGATAGGTTACAGTACCTGCAATTTGGGGAGGTTAGGTTAGGTTACGTTGGTTAAATTTGAGCCTAACCTAACCTAACCTAACCTAACCTAACCTAACCAACGTAACCTAACCTAACCTCCCCAAATTGCAGGTACTGTAACCTATCGTGGATTAGAGTGATTTACGATCAAGTTTATGTGAGAAAACGAAATTTGGAGTCTCCTGGTTAAATTTGAGCCTAACCTAACCTAACCTAACCTAACCTAACCTAACCAACGTAACCTAACCTAACCTCCCCAAATTGCAGGTACTGTAACCTATCGTGGATTAGAGTGATTTACGATCAAGTTTATGTGAGAAAACGAAATTTGGAGTCTCCTGGTTAAATTTGAGCCTAACCTAACCTAACCTAACCTAACCTAACCTAACCAACGTAACCTAACCTAACCTCCCCAAATTGCAGGTACTGTAACCTATCGTGGATTAGAGTGATTTACGATCAAGTTTATGTGAGAAAACGAAATTTGGAGTCTCCTGGTTAAATTTGAGCCTAACCTAACCTAACCTAACCTAACCTAACCTAACCAACGTAACCTAACCTAACCTCCCCAAATTGCAGGTACTGTAACCTATCGTGGATTAGAGTGATTTACGATCAAGTTTATGTGAGAAAACGAAATTTGGAGTCTCCTGGTTAAATTTGAGCCTAACCTAACCTAACCTAACCTAACCTAACCTAACCAACGTAACCTAACCTAACCTCCCCAAATTGCAGGTACTGTAACCTATCGTGGATTAGAGTGATTTACGATCAAGTTTATGTGAGAAAACGAAATTTGGAGTCTCCTGGTTAAATTTGAGCCTAACCTAACCTAACCTAACCTAACCTAACCTAACCAACGTAACCTAACCTAACCTCCCCAAATTGCAGGTACTGTAACCTATCGTGGATTAGAGTGATTTACGATCAAGTTTATGTGAGAAAACGAAATTTGGAGTCTCCTGGTTAAATTTGAGCCTAACCTAACCTAACCTAACCTAACCTAACCTAACCAACGTAACCTAACCTAACCTCCCCAAATTGCAGGTACTGTAACCTATCGTGGATTAGAGTGATTTACGATCAAGTTTATGTGAGAAAACGAAATTTGGAGTCTCCTGGTTAAATTTGAGCCTAACCTAACCTAACCTAACCTAACCTAACCTAACCTAACCAACGTAACCTAACCTAACCTCCCCAAATTGCAGGTACTGTAACCTATCGTGGATTAGAGTGATTTACGATCAAGTTTATGTGAGAAAACGAAATTTGGAGTCTCCTGGTTAAATTTGAGCCTAACCTAACCTAACCTAACCTAACCTAACCTAACCAACGTAACCTAACCTAACCTCCCCAAATTGCAGGTACTGTAACCTATCGTGGATTAGAGTGATTTACGATCAAGTTTATGTGAGAAAACGAAATTTGGAGTCTCCTGGTTAAATTTGAGCCTAACCTAACCTAACCTAACCTAACCTAACCTAACCAACGTAACCTAACCTAACCTCCCCAAATTGCAGGTACTGTAACCTATCGTGGATTAGAGTGATTTACGATCAAGTTTATGTGAGAAAACGAAATTTGGAGTCTCCTGGTTAAATTTGAGCCTAACCTAACCTAACCTAACCTAACCTAACCTAACCAACGTAACCTAACCTAACCTCCCCAAATTGCAGGTACTGTAACCTATCGTGGATTAGAGTGATTTACGATCAAGTTTATGTGAGAAAACGAAATTTGGAGTCTCCTGGTTAAATTTGAGCCTAACCTAACCTAACCTAACCTAACCAACGTAACCTAACCTAACCTCCCCAAATTGCAGGTACTGTAACCTATCGTGGATTAGAGTGATTTACGATCAAGTTTATGTGAGAAAACGAAATTTGGAGTCTCCTGGTTAAATTTGAGCCTAACCTAACCTAACCTAACCTAACCTAACCTAACCAACGTAACCTAACCTAACCTCCCCAAATTGCAGGTACTGTAACCTATCGTGGATTAGAGTGATTTACGATCAAGTTTATGTGAGAAAACGAAATTTGGAGTCGCCTGGTTAAATTTGAGCCTAACCTAACCTAACCTAACCTAACCTAACCTAACCAACGTAACCTAACCTAACCTCCCCAAATTGCAGGTACTGTAACCTATCGTGGATTAGAGTGATTTACGATCAAGTTTATGTGAGAAAACGAAATTTGGAGTCTCCTGGTTAAATTTGAGCCTAACCTAACCTAACCTAACCTAACCTAACCTAACCAACGTAACCTAACCTAACCTCCCCAAATTGCAGGTACTGTAACCTATCGTGGATTAGAGTGATTTACGATCAAGTTTATGTGAGAAAACGAAATTTGGAGTCTCCTGGTTAAATTTGAGCCTAACCTAACCTAACCTAACCTAACCTAACCTAACCAACGTAACCTAACCTAACCTCCCCAAATTGCAGGTACTGTAACCTATCGTGGATTAGAGTGATTTACGATCAAGTTTATGTGAGAAAACGAAATTTGGAGTCTCCTGGTTAAATTTGAGCCTAACCTAACCTAACCTAACCTAACCTAACCTAACCAACGTAACCTAACCTAACCTCCCCAAATTGCAGGTACTGTAACCTATCGTGGATTAGAGTGATTTACGATCAAGTTTATGTGAGAAAACGAAATTTGGAGTCTCCTGGTTAAATTTGAGCCTAACCTAACCTAACCTAACCTAACCTAACCTAACCAACGTAACCTAACCTAACCTCCCCAAATTGCAGGTACTGTAACCTATCGTGGATTAGAGTGATTTACGATCAAGTTTATGTGAGAAAACGAAATTTGGAGTCTCCTGGTTAAATTTGAGCCTAACCTAACCTAACCTAACCTAACCTAACCTAACCAACGTAACCTAACCTAACCTCCCCAAATTGCAGGTACTGTAACCTATCGTGGATTAGAGTGATTTACGATCAAGTTTATGTGAGAAAACGAAATTTGGAGTCTCCTGGTTAAATTTGAGCCTAACCTAACCTAACCTAACCTAACCTAACCTAACCAACGTAACCTAACCTAACCTCCCCAAATTGCAGGTACTGTAACCTATCGTGGATTAGAGTGATTTACGATCAAGTTTATGTGAGAAAACGAAATTTGGAGTCTCCTGGTTAAATTTGAGCCTAACCTAACCTAACCTAACCTAACCTAACCTAACCAACGTAACCTAACCTAACCTCCCCAAATTGCAGGTACTGTAACCTATCGTGGATTAGAGTGATTTACGATCAAGTTTATGTGAGAAAACGAAATTTGGAGTCTCCTGGTTAAATTTGAGCCTAACCTAACCTAACCTAACCTAACCTAACCTAACCAACGTAACCTAACCTAACCTCCCCAAATTGCAGGTACTGTAACCTATCGTGGATTAGAGTGATTTACGATCAAGTTTATGTGAGAAAACGAAATTTGGAGTCTCCTGGTTAAATTTGAGCCTAACCTAACCTAACCTAACCTAACCTAACCTAACCAACGTAACCTAACCTAACCTCCCCAAATTGCAGGTACTGTAACCTATCGTGGATTAGAGTGATTTACGATCAAGTTTATGTGAGAAAACGAAATTTGGAGTCTCCTGGTTAAATTTGAGCCTAACCTAACCTAACCTAACCTAACCTAACCTAACCAACGTAACCTAACCTAACCTCCCCAAATTGCAGGTACTGTAACCTATCGTGGATTAGAGTGATTTACGATCAAGTTTATGTGAGAAAACGAAATTTGGAGTCTCCTGGTTAAATTTGAGCCTAACCTAACCTAACCTAACCTAACCTAACCTAACCAACGTAACCTAACCTAACCTCCCCAAATTGCAGGTACTGTAACCTATCGTGGATTAGAGTGATTTACGATCAAGTTTATGTGAGAAAACGAAATTTGGAGTCTCCTGGTTAAATTTGAGCCTAACCTAACCTAACCTAACCTAACCTAACCTAACCAACGTAACCTAACCTAACCTCCCCAAATTGCAGGTACTGTAACCTATCGTGGATTAGAGTGATTTACGATCAAGTTTATGTGAGAAAACGAAATTTGGAGTCTCCTGGTTAAATTTGAGCCTAACCTAACCTAACCTAACCTAACCTAACCTAACCAACGTAACCTAACCTAACCTCCCCAAATTGCAGGTACTGTAACCTATCGTGGATTAGAGTGATTTACGATCAAGTTTATGTGAGAAAACGAAATTTGGAGTCTCCTGGTTAAATTTGAGCCTAACCTAACCTAACCTAACCTAACCTAACCGAACCGAACCTAACCAACGTAACCTAACCTAACCTCCCCAAATTGCAGGTACTGTAACCTATCGTGGATTAGAGTGATTTACGATCAAGTTTATGTGAGAAAACGAAATTTGGAGTCTCCTGGTTAAATTTGAGCCTAACCTAACCTAACCTAACCTAACCTAACCTAACCAACGTAACCTAACCTAACCTCCCCAAATTGCAGGTACTGTAACCTATCGTGGATTAGAGTGATTTACGATCAAGTTTATGTGAGAAAACGAAATTTGGAGTCTCCTGGTTAAATTTGAGCCTAACCTAACCTAACCTAACCTAACCTAACCTAACCAACGTAACCTAACCTAACCTCCCCAAATTGCAGGTACTGTAACCTATCGTGGATTAGAGTGATTTACGATCAAGTTTATGTGAGAAAACGAAATTTGGAGTCTCCTGGTTAAATTTGAGCCTAACCTAACCTAACCTAACCTAACCTAACCTAACCAACGTAACCTAACCTAACCTCCCCAAATTGCAGGTACTGTAACCTATCGTGGATTAGAGTGATTTACGATCAAGTTTATGTGAGAAAACGAAATTTGGAGTCTCCTGGTTAAATTTGAGCCTAACCTAACCTAACCTAACCTAACCTAACCTAACCAACGTAACCTAACCTAACCTCCCCAAATTGCAGGTACTGTAACCTATCGTGGATTAGAGTGATTTACGATCAAGTTTATGTGAGAAAACGAAATTTGGAGTCTCCTGGTTAAATTTGAGCCTAACCTAACCTAACCTAACCTAACCTAACCTAACCAACGTAACCTAACCTAACCTCCCCAAATTGCAGGTACTGTAACCTATCGTGGATTAGAGTGATTTACGATCAAGTTTATGTGAGAAAACGAAATTTGGAGTCTCCTGGTTAAATTTGAGCCTAACCTAACCTAACCTAACCTAACCTAACCTAACCTAACCTAACCAACGTAACCTAACCTAACCTCCCCAAATTGCAGGTACTGTAACCTATCGTGGATTAGAGTGATTTACGATCAAGTTTATGTGAGAAAACGAAATTTGGAGTCTCCTGGTTAAATTTGAGCCTAACCTAACCTAACCTAACCTAACCTAACCGAACCGAACCTAACCAACGTAACCTAACCTAACCTCCCCAAATTGCAGGTACTGTAACCTATCGTGGATTAGAGTGATTTACGATCAAGTTTATGTGAGAAAACGAAATTTGGAGTCTCCTGGTTAAATTTGAGCCTAACCTAACCTAACCTAACCTAACCTAACCTAACCAACGTAACCTAACCTAACCTCCCCAAATTGCAGGTACTGTAACCTATCGTGGATTAGAGTGATTTACGATCAAGTTTATGTGAGAAAACGAAATTTGGAGTCTCCTGGTTAAATTTGAGCCTAACCTAACCTAACCTAACCTAACCTAACCGAACCGAACCTAACCAACGTAACCTAACCTAACCTCCCCAAATTGCAGGTACTGTAACCTATCGTGGATTAGAGTGATTTACGATCAAGTTTATGTGAGAAAACGAAATTTGGAGTCTCCTGGTTAAATTTGAGCCTAACCTAACCTAACCTAACCTAACCTCCCCAAATTGCAGGTACTGTAACCTATCGTGGATTAGAGTGATTTACGATCAAGTTTATGTGAGAAAACGAAATTTGGAGTCTCCTGGTTAAATTTGAGCCTAACCTAACCTAACCTAACCTAACCTAACCAACGTAACCTAACCTAACCTCCCCAAATTGCAGGTACTGTAACCTATCGTGGATTAGAGTGATTTACGATCAAGTTTATGTGAGAAAACGAAATTTGGAGTCTCCTGGTTAAATTTGAGCCTAACCTAACCTAACCTAACCTAACCTAACCTAACCAACGTAACCTAACCTAACCTCCCCAAATTGCAGGTACTGTAACCTATCGTGGATTAGAGTGATTTACGATCAAGTTTATGTGAGAAAACGAAATTTGGAGTCTCCTGGTTAAATTTGAGCCTAACCTAACCTAACCTAACCTAACCTAACCTAACCAACGTAACCTAACCTAACCTCCCCAAATTGCAGGTACTGTAACCTATCGTGGATTAGAGTGATTTACGATCAAGTTTATGTGAGAAAACGAAATTTGGAGTCTCCTGGTTAAATTTGAGCCTAACCTAACCTAACCTAACCTAACCTAACCTAACCAACGTAACCTAACCTAACCTCCCCAAATTGCAGGTACTGTAACCTATCGTGGATTAGAGTGATTTACGATCAAGTTTATGTGAGAAAACGAAATTTGGAGTCTCCTGGTTAAATTTGAGCCTAACCTAACCTAACCTAACCTAACCTAACCTAACCAACGTAACCTAACCTAACCTCCCCAAATTGCAGGTACTGTAACCTATCGTGGATTAGAGTGATTTACGATCAAGTTTATGTGAGAAAACGAAATTTGGAGTCTCCTGGTTAAATTTGAGCCTAACCTAACCTAACCTAACCTAACCTAACCGAACTGAACCTAACCAACGTAACCTAACCTAACCTCCCCAAATTGCAGGTACTGTAACCTATCGTGGATTAGAGTGATTTACGATCAAGTTTATGTGAGAAAACGAAATTTGGAGTCTCCTGGTTAAATTTGAGCCTAACCTAACCTAACCTAACCTAACCTAACCTAACCAACGTAACCTAACCTAACCTCCCCAAATTGCAGGTACTGTAACCTATCGTGGATTAGAGTGATTTACGATCAAGTTTATGTGAGAAAACGAAATTTGGAGTCTCCTGGTTAAATTTGAGCCTAACCTAACCTAACCTAACCTAACCAACGTAACCTAACCTAACCTCCCCAAATTGCAGGTACTGTAACCTATCGTGGATTAGAGTGATTTACGATCAAGTTTATGTGAGAAAACGAAATTTGGAGTCTCCTGGTTAAATTTGAGCCTAACCTAACCTAACCTAACCTAACCTAACCTAACCAACGTAACCTAACCTAACCTCCCCAAATTGCAGGTACTGTAACCTATCGTGGATTAGAGTGATTTACGATCAAGTTTATGTGAGAAAACGAAATTTGGAGTCTAGTGGTTAAATTTGAGCCTAACCAAACCTAACCTAACCTAACCTAACCTAACCAACGTAACCTAACCTAACCTCCCCAAATTGCAGGTACTGTAACCTATCGTGGATTAGAGTGATTTACGATCAAGTTTATGTGAGAAAACGAAATTTGGAGTCTCCTGGTTAAATTTGAGCCTAACCTAACCTAACCTAACCTAACCTAACCTAACCAACGTAACCTAACCTAACCTCCCCAAATTGCAGGTACTGTAACCTATCGTGGATTAGAGTGATTTACGATCAAGTTTATGTGAGAAAACGAAATTTGGAGTCTCCTGGTTAAATTTGAGCCTAACCTAACCTAACCTAACCTAACCTAACCTAACCAACGTAACCTAACCTAACCTCCCCAAATTGCAGGTACTGTAACCTATCGTGGATTAGAGTGATTTACGATCAAGTTTATGTGAGAAAACGAAATTTGGAGTCTCCTGGTTAAATTTGAGCCTAACCTAACCTAACCTAACCTAACCTAACCTAACCAACGTAACCTAACCTAACCTCCCCAAATTGCAGGTACTGTAACCTATCGTGGATTAGAGTGATTTACGATCAAGTTTATGTGAGAAAACGAAATTTGGAGTCTCCTGGTTAAATTTGAGCCTAACCTAACCTAACCTAACCTAACCTAACCTAACCAACGTAACCTAACCTAACCTCCCCAAATTGCAGGTACTGTAACCTATCGTGGATTAGAGTGATTTACGATCAAGTTTATGTGAGAAAACGAAATTTGGAGTCTCCTGGTTAAATTTGAGCCTAACCTAACCTAACCTAACCTAACCTAACCTAACCAACGTAACCTAACCTAACCTCCCCAAATTGCAGGTACTGTAACCTATCGTGGATTAGAGTGATTTACGATCAAGTTTATGTGAGAAAACGAAATTTGGAGTCTCCTGGTTAAATTTGAGCCTAACCTAACCTAACCTAACCTAACCTAACCTAACCAACGTAACCTAACCTAACCTCCCCAAATTGCAGGTACTGTAACCTATCGTGGATTAGAGTGATTTACGATCAAGTTTATGTGAGAAAACGAAATTTGGAGTCTCCTGGTTAAATTTGAGCCTAACCTAACCTAACCTAACCTAACCTAACCTAACCAACGTAACCTAACCTAACCTCCCCAAATTGCAGGTACTGTAACCTATCGTGGATTAGAGTGATTTACGATCAAGTTTATGTGAGAAAACGAAATTTGGAGTCTCCTGGTTAAATTTGAGCCTAACCTAACCTAACCTAACCTAACCTAACCTAACCAACGTAACCTAACCTAACCTCCCCAAATTGCAGGTACTGTAACCTATCGTGGATTAGAGTGATTTACGATCAAGTTTATGTGAGAAAACGAAATTTGGAGTCTCCTGGTTAAATTTGAGCCTAACCTAACCTAACCTAACCTAACCTAACCTAACCAACGTAACCTAACCTAACCTCCCCAAATTGCAGGTACTGTAACCTATCGTGGATTAGAGTGATTTACGATCAAGTTTATGTGAGAAAACGAAATTTGGAGTCTCCTGGTTAAATTTGAGCCTAACCTAACCTAACCTAACCTAACCTAACCTAACCAACGTAACCTAACCTAACCTCCCCAAATTGCAGGTACTGTAACCTATCGTGGATTAGAGTGATTTACGATCAAGTTTATGTGAGAAAACGAAATTTGGAGTCTCCTGGTTAAATTTGAGCCTAACCTAACCTAACCTAACCTAACCTAACCTAACCAACGTAACCTAACCTAACCTCCCCAAATTGCAGGTACTGTAACCTATCGTGGATTAGAGTGATTTACGATCAAGTTTATGTGAGAAAACGAAATTTGGAGTCTCCTGGTTAAATTTGAGCCTAACCTAACCTAACCTAACCTAACCTAACCTAACCAACGTAACCTAACCTAACCTCCCCAAATTGCAGGTACTGTAACCTATCGTGGATTAGAGTGATTTACGATCAAGTTTATGTGAGAAAACGAAATTTGGAGTCTCCTGGTTAAATTTGAGCCTAACCTAACCTAACCTAACCTAACCTAACCTAACCAACGTAACCTAACCTAACCTCCCCAAATTGCAGGTACTGTAACCTATCGTGGATTAGAGTGATTTACGATCAAGTTTATGTGAGAAAACGAAATTTGGAGTCTCCTGGTTAAATTTGAGCCTAACCTAACCTAACCTAACCTAACCTAACCTAACCAACGTAACCTAACCTAACCTCCCCAAATTGCAGGTACTGTAACCTATCGTGGATTAGAGTGATTTACGATCAAGTTTATGTGAGAAAACGAAATTTGGAGTCTCCTGGTTAAATTTGAGCCTAACCTAACCTAACCTAACCTAACCTAACCTAACCAACGTAACCTAACCTAACCTCCCCAAATTGCAGGTACTGTAACCTATCGTGGATTAGAGTGATTTACGATCAAGTTTATGTGAGAAAACGAAATTTGGAGTCTCCTGGTTAAATTTGAGCCTAACCTAACCTAACCTAACCTAACCTAACCTAACCAACGTAACCTAACCTAACCTCCCCAAATTGCAGGTACTGTAACCTATCGTGGATTAGAGTGATTTACGATCAAGTTTATGTGAGAAAACGAAATTTGGAGTCTCCTGGTTAAATTTGAGCCTAACCTAACCTAACCTAACCTAACCTAACCTAACCAACGTAACCTAACCTAACCTCCCCAAATTGCAGGTACTGTAACCTATCGTGGATTAGAGTGATTTACGATCAAGTTTATGTGAGAAAACGAAATTTGGAGTCTCCTGGTTAAATTTGAGCCTAACCTAACCTAACCTAACCTAACCTAACCTAACCAACGTAACCTAACCTAACCTCCCCAAATTGCAGGTACTGTAACCTATCGTGGATTAGAGTGATTTACGATCAAGTTTATGTGAGAAAACGAAATTTGGAGTCTCCTGGTTAAATTTGAGCCTAACCTAACCTAACCTAACCTAACCTAACCAACGTAACCTAACCTAACCTCCCCAAATTGCAGGTACTGTAACCTATCGTGGATTAGAGTGATTTACGATCAAGTTTATGTGAGAAAACGAAATTTGGAGTCTCCTGGTTAAATTTGAGCCTAACCTAACCTAACCTAACCTAACCTAACCTAACCAACGTAACCTAACCTAACCTCCCCAAATTGCAGGTACTGTAACCTATCGTGGATTAGAGTGATTTACGATCAAGTTTATGTGAGAAAACGAAATTTGGAGTCTCCTGGTTAAATTTGAGCCTAACCTAACCTAACCTAACCTAACCTAACCTAACCAACGTAACCTAACCTAACCTCCCCAAATTGCAGGTACTGTAACCTATCGTGGATTAGAGTGATTTACGATCAAGTTTATGTGAGAAAACGAAATTTGGAGTCTCCTGGTTAAATTTGAGCCTAACCTAACCTAACCTAACCTAACCTAACCTAACCAACGTAACCTAACCTAACCTCCCCAAATTGCAGGTACTGTAACCTATCGTGGATTAGAGTGATTTACGATCAAGTTTATGTGAGAAAACGAAATTTGGAGTCTCCTGGTTAAATTTGAGCCTAACCTAACCTAACCTAACCTAACCTAACCTAACCAACGTAACCTAACCTAACCTCCCCAAATTGCAGGTACTGTAACCTATCGTGGATTAGAGTGATTTACGATCAAGTTTATGTGAGAAAACGAAATTTGGAGTCTCCTGGTTAAATTTGAGCCTAACCTAACCTAACCTAACCTAACCTAACCTAACCAACGTAACCTAACCTAACCTCCCCAAATTGCAGGTACTGTAACCTATCGTGGATTAGAGTGATTTACGATCAAGTTTATGTGAGAAAACGAAATTTGGAGTCTCCTGGTTAAATTTGAGCCTAACCTAACCTAACCTAACCTAACCTAACCTAACCAACGTAACCTAACCTAACCTCCCCAAATTGCAGGTACTGTAACCTATCGTGGATTAGAGTGATTTACGATCAAGTTTATGTGAGAAAACGAAATTTGGAGTCTCCTGGTTAAATTTGAGCCTAACCTAACCTAACCTAACCTAACCTAACCTAACCAACGTAACCTAACCTAACCTCCCCAAATTGCAGGTACTGTAACCTATCGTGGATTAGAGTGATTTACGATCAAGTTTATGTGAGAAAACGAAATTTGGAGTCTCCTGGTTAAATTTGAGCCTAACCTAACCTAACCTAACCTAACCTAACCTAACCAACGTAACCTAACCTAACCTCCCCAAATTGCAGGTACTGTAACCTATCGTGGATTAGAGTGATTTACGATCAAGTTTATGTGAGAAAACGAAATTTGGAGTCTCCTGGTTAAATTTGAGCCTAACCTAACCTAACCTAACCTAACCTAACCTAACCAACGTAACCTAACCTAACCTCCCCAAATTGCAGGTACTGTAACCTATCGTGGATTAGAGTGATTTACGATCAAGTTTATGTGAGAAAACGAAATTTGGAGTCTCCTGGTTAAATTTGAGCCTAACCTAACCTAACCTAACCTAACCTAACCTAACCAACGTAACCTAACCTAACCTCCCCAAATTGCAGGTACTGTAACCTATCGTGGATTAGAGTGATTTACGATCAAGTTTATGTGAGAAAACGAAATTTGGAGTCTCCTGGTTAAATTTGAGCCTAACCTAACCTAACCTAACCTAACCTAACCTAACCAACGTAACCTAACCTAACCTCCCCAAATTGCAGGTACTGTAACCTATCGTGGTTTAGAGTGATTTACGATCAAGTTTATGTGAGAAAACGAAATTTGGAGTCTCCTGGTTAAATTTGAGCCTAACCTAACCTAACCTAACCTAACCTAACCTAACCAACGTAACCTAACCTAACCTCCCCAAATTGCAGGTACTGTAACCTATCGTGGATTAGAGTGATTTACGATCAAGTTTATGTGAGAAAACGAAATTTGGAGTCTCCTGGTTAAATTTGAGCCTAACCTAACCTAACCTAACCTAACCTAACCTAACCAACGTAACCTAACCTAACCTCCCCAAATTGCAGGTACTGTAACCTATCGTGGATTAGAGTGATTTACGATCAAGTTTATGTGAGAAAACGAAATTTGGAGTCTCCTGGTTAAATTTGAGCCTAACCTAACCTAACCTAACCTAACCTAACCTAACCAACGTAACCTAACCTAACCTCCCCAAATTGCAGGTACTGTAACCTATCGTGGATTAGAGTGATTTACGATCAAGTTTATGTGAGAAAACGAAATTTGGAGTCTCCTGGTTAAATTTGAGCCTAACCTAACCTAACCTAACCTAACCTAACCTAACCAACGTAACCTAACCTAACCTCCCCAAATTGCAGGTACTGTAACCTATCGTGGATTAGAGTGATTTACGATCAAGTTTATGTGAGAAAACGAAATTTGGAGTCTCCTGGTTAAATTTGAGCCTAACCTAACCTAACCTAACCTAACCTAACCTAACCAACGTAACCTAACCTAACCTCCCCAAATTGCAGGTACTGTAACCTATCGTGGATTAGAGTGATTTACGATCAAGTTTATGTGAGAAAACGAAATTTGGAGTCTCCTGGTTAAATTTGAGCCTAACCTAACCTAACCTAACCTAACCTAACCTAACCTAACCAACGTAACCTAACCTAACCTCCCCAAATTGCAGGTACTGTAACCTATCGTGGATTAGAGTGATTTACGATCAAGTTTATGTGAGAAAACGAAATTTGGAGTCTCCTGGTTAAATTTGAGCCTAACCTAACCTAACCTAACCTAACCAACGTAACCTAACCTAACCTCCCCAAATTGCAGGTACTGTAACCTATCGTGGATTAGAGTGATTTACGATCAAGTTTATGTGAGAAAACGAAATTTGGAGTCTCCTGGTTAAATTTGAGCCTAACCTAACCTAACCTAACCTAACCTAACCTAACCAACGTAACCTAACCTAACCTCCCCAAATTGCAGGTACTGTAACCTATCGTGGATTAGAGTGATTTACGATCAAGTTTATGTGAGAAAACGAAATTTGGAGTCTCCTGGTTAAATTTGAGCCTAACCTAACCTAACCTAACCTAACCTAACCTAACCAACGTAACCTAACCTAACCTCCCCAAATTGCAGGTACTGTAACCTATCGTGGATTAGAGTGATTTACGATCAAGTTTATGTGAGAAAACGAAATTTGGAGTCTCCTGGTTAAATTTGAGCCTAACCTAACCTAACCTAACCTAACCTAACCTAACCAACGTAACCTAACCTAACCTCCCCAAATTGCAGGTACTGTAACCTATCGTGGATTAGAGTGATTTACGATCAAGTTTATGTGAGAAAACGAAATTTGGAGTCTCCTGGTTAAATTTGAGCCTAACCTAACCTAACCTAACCTAACCTAACCTAACCAACGTAACCTAACCTAACCTCCCCAAATTGCAGGTACTGTAACCTATCGTGGATTAGAGTGATTTACGATCAAGTTTATGTGAGAAAACGAAATTTGGAGTCTCCTGGTTAAATTTGAGCCTAACCTAACCTAACCTAACCTAACCTAACCTAACCAACGTAACCTAACCTAACCTCCCCAAATTGCAGGTACTGTAACCTATCGTGGATTAGAGTGATTTACGATCAAGTTTATGTGAGAAAACGAAATTTGGAGTCTCCTGGTTAAATTTGAGCCTAACCTAACCTAACCTAACCAACGTAACCTAACCTAACCTCCCCAAATTGCAGGTACTGTAACCTATCGTGGATTAGAGTGATTTACGATCAAGTTTATGTGAGAAAACGAAATTTGGAGTCTCCTGGTTAAATTTGAGCCTAACCTAACCTAACCTAACCTAACCTAACCTAACCAACGTAACCTAACCTAACCTCCCCAAATTGCAGGTACTGTAACCTATCGTGGATTAGAGTGATTTACGATCAAGTTTATGTGAGAAAACGAAATTTGGAGTCTCCTGGTTAAATTTGAGCCTAACCTAACCTAACCTAACCTAACCTAACCTAACCAACGTAACCTAACCTAACCTCCCCAAATTGCAGGTACTGTAACCTATCGTGGATTAGAGTGATTTACGATCAAGTTAATGTGAGAAAACGAAATTTGGAGTCTCCTGGTTAAATTTGAGCCTAACCTAACCTAACCTAACCTAACCTAACCTAACCAACGTAACCTAACCTAACCTCCCCAAATTGCAGGTACTGTAACCTATCGTGGATTAGAGTGATTTACGATCAAGTTTATGTGAGAAAACGAAATTTGGAGTCTCCTGGTTAAATTTGAGCCTAACCTAACCTAACCTAACCTAACCTAACCTAACCAACGTAACCTAACCTAACCTCCCCAAATTGCAGGTACTGTAACCTATCGTGGATTAGAGTGATTTACGATCAAGTTTATGTGAGAAAACGAAATTTGGAGTCTCCTGGTTAAATTTGAGCCTAACCTAACCTAACCTAACCTAACCTAACCTAACCAACGTAACCTAACCTAACCTCCCCAAATTGCAGGTACTGTAACCTATCGTGGATTAGAGTGATTTACGATCAAGTTTATGTGAGAAAACGAAATTTGGAGTCTCCTGGTTAAATTTGAGCCTAACCTAACCTAACCTAACCTAACCTAACCTAACCAACGTAACCTAACCTAACCTCCCCAAATTGCAGGTACTGTAACCTATCGTGGATTAGAGTGATTTACGATCAAGTTTATGTGAGAAAACGAAATTTGCAGTCTCCTGGTTAAATTTGAGCCTAACCTAACCTAACCTAACCTAACCTAACCTAACCAACGTAACCTAACCTAACCTCCCCAAATTGCAGGTACTGTAACCTATCGTGGATTAGAGTGATTTACGATCAAGTTTATGTGAGAAAACGAAATTTGGAGTCTCCTGGTTAAATTTGAGCCTAACCTAACCTAACCTAACCTAACCTAACCTAACCAACGTAACCTAACCTAACCTCCCCAAATTGCAGGTACTGTAACCTATCGTGGATTAGAGTGATTTACGATCAAGTTTATGTGAGAAAACGAAATTTGGAGTCTCCTGGTTAAATTTGAGCCTAACCTAACCTAACCTAACCTAACCTCCCCAAATTGCAGGTACTGTAACCTATCGTGGATTAGAGTGATTTACGATCAAGTTTATGTGAGAAAACGAAATTTGGAGTCTCCTGGTTAAATTTGAGCCTAACCTAACCTAACCTAACCTAACCTAACCAACGTAACCTAACCTAACCTCCCCAAATTGCAGGTACTGTAACCTATCGTGGATTAGAGTGATTTACGATCAAGTTTATGTGAGAAAACGAAATTTGGAGTCTCCTGGTTAAATTTGAGCCTAACCTAACCTAACCTAACCTAACCTAACCTAACCAACGTAACCTAACCTAACCTCCCCAAATTGCAGGTACTGTAACCTATCGTGGATTAGAGTGATTTACGATCAAGTTTATGTGAGAAAACGAAATTTGGAGTCTCCTGGTTAAATTTGAGCCTAACCTAACCTAACCTAACCTAACCTAACCTAACCAACGTAACCTAACCTAACCTCCCCAAATTGCAGGTACTGTAACCTATCGTGGATTAGAGTGATTTACGATCAAGTTTATGTGAGAAAACGAAATTTGGAGTCTCCTGGTTAAATTTGAGCCTAACCTAACCTAACCTAACCTAACCTAACCTAACCAACGTAACCTAACCTAACCTCCCCAAATTGCAGGTACTGTAACCTATCGTGGATTAGAGTGATTTACGATCAAGTTTATGTGAGAAAACGAAATTTGGAGTCTCCTGGTTAAATTTGAGCCTAACCTAACCTAACCTAACCTAACCTAACCTAACCAACGTAACCTAACCTAACCTCCCCAAATTGCAGGTACTGTAACCTATCGTGGATTAGAGTGATTTACGATCAAGTTTATGTGAGAAAACGAAATTTGGAGTCTCCTGGTTAAATTTGAGCCTAACCTAACCTAACCTAACCTAACCTAACCTAACCTAACCTAACCAACGTAACCTAACCTAACCTCCCCAAATTGCAGGTACTGTAACCTATCGTGGATTAGAGTGATTTACGATCAAGTTTATGTGAGAAAACGAAATTTGGAGTCTCCTGGTTAAATTTGAGCCTAACCTAACCTAACCTAACCTAACCTAACCTAACCAACGTAACCTAACCTAACCTCCCCAAATTGCAGGTACTGTAACCTATCGTGGATTAGAGTGATTTACGATCAAGTTTATGTGAGAAAACGAAATTTGGAGTCTCCTGGTTAAATTTGAGCCTAACCTAACCTAACCTAACCTAACCTAACCTAACCAACGTAACCTAACCTAACCTCCCCAAATTGCAGGTACTGTAACCTATCGTGGATTAGAGTGATTTACGATCAAGTTTATGTGAGAAAACGAAATTTGGAGTCTCCTGGTTAAATTTGAGCCTAACCTAACCTAACCTAACCTAACCTAACCTAACCAACGTAACCTAACCTAACCTCCCCAAATTGCAGGTACTGTAACCTATCGTGGATTAGAGTGATTTACGATCAAGTTTATGTGAGAAAACGAAATTTGGAGTCTCCTGGTTAAATTTGAGCCTAACCTAACCTAACCTAACCTAACCAACGTAACCTAACCTAACCTCCCCAAATTGCAGGTACTGTAACCTATCGTGGATTAGAGTGATTTACGATCAAGTTTATGTGAGAAAACGAAATTTGGAGTCTCCTGGTTAAATTTGAGCCTAACCTAACCTAACCTAACCTAACCTAACCTAACCAACGTAACCTAACCTAACCTCCCCAAATTGCAGGTACTGTAACCTATCGTGGATTAGAGTGATTTACGATCAAGTTTATGTGAGAAAACGAAATTTGGAGTCTCCTGGTTAAATTTGAGCCTAACCTAACCTAACCTAACCTAACCTAACCTAACCAACGTAACCTAACCTAACCTCCCCAAATTGCAGGTACTGTAACCTATCGTGGATTAGAGTGATTTACGATCAAGTTTATGTGAGAAAACGAAATTTGGAGTCTCCTGGTTAAATTTGAGCCTAACCTAACCTAACCTAACCTAACCTAACCTAACCAACGTAACCTAACCTAACCTCCCCAAATTGCAGGTACTGTAACCTATCGTGGATTAGAGTGATTTACGATCAAGTTTATGTGAGAAAACGAAATTTGGAGTCTCCTGGTTAAATTTGAGCCTAACCTAACCTAACCTAACCTAACCTAACCTAACCAACGTAACCTAACCTAACCTCCCCAAATTGCAGGTACTGTAACCTATCGTGGATTAGAGTGATTTACGATCAAGTTTATGTGAGAAAACGAAATTTGGAGTCTCCTGGTTAAATTTGAGCCTAACCTAACCTAACCTAACCTAACCTAACCTAACCAACGTAACCTAACCTAACCTCCCCAAATTGCAGGTACTGTAACCTATCGTGGATTAGAGTGATTTACGATCAAGTTTATGTGAGAAAACGAAATTTGGAGTCTCCTGGTTAAATTTGAGCCTAACCTAACCTAACCTAACCTAACCTAACCTAACCAACGTAACCTAACCTAACCTCCCCAAATTGCAGGTACTGTAACCTATCGTGGATTAGAGTGATTTACGATCAAGTTTATGTGAGAAAACGAAATTTGGAGTCTCCTGGTTAAATTTGAGCCTAACCTAACCTAACCTAACCTAACCTAACCTAACCAACGTAACCTAACCTAACCTCCCCAAATTGCAGGTACTGTAACCTATCGTGGATTAGAGTGATTTACGATCAAGTTTATGTGAGAAAACGAAATTTGGAGTCTCCTGGTTAAATTTGAGCCTAACCTAACCTAACCTAACCTAACCTAACCTAACCAACGTAACCTAACCTAACCTCCCCAAATTGCAGGTACTGTAACCTATCGTGGATTAGAGTGATTTACGATCAAGTTTATGTGAGAAAACGAAATTTGGAGTCTCCTGGTTAAATTTGAGCCTAACCTAACCTAACCTAACCTAACCTAACCTAACCAACGTAACCTAACCTAACCTCCCCAAATTGCAGGTACTGTAACCTATCGTGGATTAGAGTGATTTACGATCAAGTTTATGTGAGAAAACGAAATTTGGAGTCTCCTGGTTAAATTTGAGCCTAACCTAACCTAACCTAACCTAACCTAACCAACGTAACCTAACCTAACCTCCCCAAATTGCAGGTACTGTAACCTATCGTGGATTAGAGTGATTTACGATCAAGTTTATGTGAGAAAACGAAATTTGGAGTCTCCTGGTTAAATTTGAGCCTAACCTAACCTAACCTAACCTAACCTAACCTAACCAACGTAACCTAACCTAACCTCCCCAAATTGCAGGTACTGTAACCTATCGTGGATTAGAGTGATTTACGATCAAGTTTATGTGAGAAAACGAAATTTGGAGTCTCCTGGTTAAATTTGAGCCTAACCTAACCTAACCTAACCTAACCTAACCTAACCAACGTAACCTAACCTAACCTCCCCAAATTGCAGGTACTGTAACCTATCGTGGATTAGAGTGATTTACGATCAAGTTTATGTGAGAAAACGAAATTTGGAGTCTCCTGGTTAAATTTGAGCCTAACCTAACCTAACCTAACCTAACCTAACCTAACCAACGTAACCTAACCTAACCTCCCCAAATTGCAGGTACTGTAACCTATCGTGGATTAGAGTGATTTACGATCAAGTTTATGTGAGAAAACGAAATTTGGAGTCTCCTGGTTAAATTTGAGCCTAACCTAACCTAACCTAACCTAACCTAACCTAACCAACGTAACCTAACCTAACCTCCCCAAATTGCAGGTACTGTAACCTATCGTGGATTAGAGTGATTTACGATCAAGTTTATGTGAGAAAACGAAATTTGGAGTCTCCTGGTTAAATTTGAGCCTAACCTAACCTAACCTAACCTAACCTAACCTAACCAACGTAACCTAACCTAACCTCCCCAAATTGCAGGTACTGTAACCTATCGTGGATTAGAGTGATTTACGATCAAGTTTATGTGAGAAAACGAAATTTGGAGTCTCCTGGTTAAATTTGAGCCTAACCTAACCTAACCTAACCTAACCTAACCTAACCTAACCAACGTAACCTAACCTAACCTCCCCAAATTGCAGGTACTGTAACCTATCGTGGATTAGAGTGATTTACGATCAAGTTTATGTGAGAAAACGAAATTTGGAGTCTCCTGGTTAAATTTGAGCCTAACCTAACCTAACCTAACCTAACCTAACCTAACCAACGTAACCTAACCTAACCTCCCCAAATTGCAGGTACTGTAACCTATCGTGGATTAGAGTGATTTACGATCAAGTTTATGTGAGAAAACGAAATTTGGAGTCTCCTGGTTAAATTTGAGCCTAACCTAACCTAACCTAACCTAACCTAACCTAACCTAACCAACGTAACCTAACCTAACCTCCCCAAATTGCAGGTACTGTAACCTATCGTGGATTAGAGTGATTTACGATCAAGTTTATGTGAGAAAACGAAATTTGGAGTCTCCTGGTTAAATTTGAGCCTAACCTAACCTAACCTAACCTAACCTAACCTAACCAACGTAACCTAACCTAACCTCCCCAAATTGCAGGTACTGTAACCTATCGTGGATTAGAGTGATTTACGATCAAGTTTATGTGAGAAAACGAAATTTGGAGTCTCCTGGTTAAATTTGAGCCTAACCTAACCTAACCTAACCTAACCTAACCTAACCAACGTAACCTAACCTAACCTCCCCAAATTGCAGGTACTGTAACCTATCGTGGATTAGAGTGATTTACGATCAAGTTTATGTGAGAAAACGAAATTTGGAGTCTCCTGGTTAAATTTGAGCCTAACCTAACCTAACCTAACCTAACCTAACCTAACCAACGTAACCTAACCTAACCTCCCCAAATTGCAGGTACTGTAACCTATCGTGGATTAGAGTGATTTACGATCAAGTTTATGTGAGAAAACGAAATTTGGAGTCTCCTGGTTAAATTTGAGCCTAACCTAACCTAACCTAACCTAACCTAACCTAACCAACGTAACCTAACCTAACCTCCCCAAATTGCAGGTACTGTAACCTATCGTGGATTAGAGTGATTTACGATCAAGTTTATGTGAGAAAACGAAATTTGGAGTCTCCTGGTTAAATTTGAGCCTAACCTAACCTAACCTAACCTAACCTAACCTAACCTAACCTAACCAACGTAACCTAACCTAACCTCCCCAAATTGCAGGTACTGTAACCTATCGTGGATTAGAGTGATTTACGATCAAGTTTATGTGAGAAAACGAAATTTGGAGTCTCCTGGTTAAATTTGAGCCTAACCTAACCTAACCTAACCTAACCTAACCTAACCAACGTAACCTAACCTAACCTCCCCAAATTGCAGGTACTGTAACCTATCGTGGATTAGAGTGATTTACGATCAAGTTTATGTGAGAAAACGAAATTTGGAGTCTCCTGGTTAAATTTGAGCCTAACCTAACCTAACCTAACCTAACCTAACCTAACCAACGTAACCTAACCTAACCTCCCCAAATTGCAGGTACTGTAACCTATCGTGGATTAGAGTGATTTACGATCAAGTTTATGTGAGAAAACGAAATTTGGAGTCTCCTGGTTAAATTTGAGCCTAACCTAACCTAACCTAACCTAACCTAACCTAACCAACGTAACCTAACCTAACCTCCCCAAATTGCAGGTACTGTAACCTATCGTGGATTAGAGTGATTTACGATCAAGTTTATGTGAGAAAACGAAATTTGGAGTCTCCTGGTTAAATTTGAGCCTAACCTAACCTAACCTAACCTAACCTAACCTAACCAACGTAACCTAACCTAACCTCCCCAAATTGCAGGTACTGTAACCTATCGTGGATTAGAGTGATTTACGATCAAGTTTATGTGAGAAAACGAAATTTGGAGTCTCCTGGTTAAATTTGAGCCTAACCTAACCTAACCTAACCTAACCTAACCTAACCAACGTAACCTAACCTAACCTCCCCAAATTGCAGGTACTGTAACCTATCGTGGATTAGAGTGATTTACGATCAAGTTTATGTGAGAAAACGAAATTTGGAGTCTCCTGGTTAAATTTGAGCCTAACCTAACCTAACCTAACCTAACCTAACCTAACCAACGTAACCTAACCTAACCTCCCCAAATTGCAGGTACTGTAACCTATCGTGGATTAGAGTGATTTACGATCAAGTTTATGTGAGAAAACGAAATTTGGAGTCTCCTGGTTAAATTTGAGCCTAACCTAACCTAACCTAACCTAACCTAACCTAACCAACGTAACCTAACCTAACCTCCCCAAATTGCAGGTACTGTAACCTATCGTGGATTAGAGTGATTTACGATCAAGTTTATGTGAGAAAACGAAATTTGGAGTCTCCTGGTTAAATTTGAGCCTAACCTAACCTAACCTAACCTAACCTAACCAACGTAACCTAACCTAACCTCCCCAAATTGCAGGTACTGTAACCTATCGTGGATTAGAGTGATTTACGATCAAGTTTATGTGAGAAAACGAAATTTGGAGTCTCCTGGTTAAATTTGAGCCTAACCTAACCTAACCTAACCTAACCTAACCTAACCAACGTAACCTAACCTAACCTCCCCAAATTGCAGGTACTGTAACCTATCGTGGATTAGAGTGATTTACGATCAAGTTTATGTGAGAAAACGAAATTTGGAGTCTCCTGGTTAAATTTGAGCCTAACCTAACCTAACCTAACCTAACCTAACCTAACCAACGTAACCTAACCTAACCTCCCCAAATTGCAGGTACTGTAACCTATCGTGGATTAGAGTGATTTACGATCAAGTTTATGTGAGAAAACGAAATTTGGAGTCTCCTGGTTAAATTTGAGCCTAACCTAACCTAACCTAACCTAACCTAACCTAACCAACGTAACCTAACCTAACCTCCCCAAATTGCAGGTACTGTAACCTATCGTGGATTAGAGTGATTTACGATCAAGTTTATGTGAGAAAACGAAATTTGGAGTCTCCTGGTTAAATTTGAGCCTAACCTAACCTAACCTAACCTAACCTAACCTAACCAACGTAACCTAACCTAACCTCCCCAAATTGCAGGTACTGTAACCTATCGTGGATTAGAGTGATTTACGATCAAGTTTATGTGAGAAAACGAAATTTGGAGTCTCCTGGTTAAATTTGAGCCTAACCTAACCTAACCTAACCTAACCTAACCTAACCAACGTAACCTAACCTAACCTCCCCAAATTGCAGGTACTGTAACCTATCGTGGATTAGAGTGATTTACGATCAAGTTTATGTGAGAAAACGAAATTTGGAGTCTCCTGGTTAAATTTGAGCCTAACCTAACCTAACCTAACCTAACCTAACCTAACCAACGTAACCTAACCTAACCTCCCCAAATTGCAGGTACTGTAACCTATCGTGGATTAGAGTGATTTACGATCAAGTTTATGTGAGAAAACGAAATTTGGAGTCTCCTGGTTAAATTTGAGCCTAACCTAACCTAACCTAACCTAACCTAACCTAACCAACGTAACCTAACCTAACCTCCCCAAATTGCAGGTACTGTAACCTATCGTGGATTAGAGTGATTTACGATCAAGTTTATGTGAGAAAACGAAATTTGGAGTCTCCTGGTTAAATTTGAGCCTAACCTAACCTAACCTAACCTAACCTAACCTAACCAACGTAACCTAACCTAACCTCCCCAAATTGCAGGTACTGTAACCTATCGTGGATTAGAGTGATTTACGATCAAGTTTATGTGAGAAAACGAAATTTGGAGTCTCCTGGTTAAATTTGAGCCTAACCTAACCTAACCTAACCTAACCTAACCTAACCAACGTAACCTAACCTAACCTCCCCAAATTGCAGGTACTGTAACCTATCGTGGATTAGAGTGATTTACGATCAAGTTTATGTGAGAAAACGAAATTTGGAGTCTCCTGGTTAAATTTGAGCCTAACCTAACCTAACCTAACCTAACCTAACCTAACCAACGTAACCTAACCTAACCTCCCCAAATTGCAGGTACTGTAACCTATCGTGGATTAGAGTGATTTACGATCAAGTTTATGTGAGAAAACGAAATTTGGAGTCTCCTGGTTAAATTTGAGCCTAACCTAACCTAACCTAACCTAACCTAACCTAACCAACGTAACCTAACCTAACCTCCCCAAATTGCAGGTACTGTAACCTATCGTGGATTAGAGTGATTTACGATCAAGTTTATGTGAGAAAACGAAATTTGGAGTCTCCTGGTTAAATTTGAGCCTAACCTAACCTAACCTAACCTAACCTAACCAACGTAACCTAACCTAACCTCCCCAAATTGCAGGTACTGTAACCTATCGTGGATTAGAGTGATTTACGATCAAGTTTATGTGAGAAAACGAAATTTGGAGTCTCCTGGTTAAATTTGAGCCTAACCTAACCTAACCTAACCTAACCTAACCTAACCTAACCAACGTAACCTAACCTAACCTCCCCAAATTGCAGGTACTGTAACCTATCGTGGATTAGAGTGATTTACGATCAAGTTTATGTGAGAAAACGAAATTTGGAGTCTCCTGGTTAAATTTGAGCCTAACCTAACCTAACCTAACCTAACCTAACCTAACCAACGTAACCTAACCTAACCTCCCCAAATTGCAGGTACTGTAACCTATCGTGGATTAGAGTGATTTACGATCAAGTTTATGTGAGAAAACGAAATTTGGAGTCTCCTGGTTAAATTTGAGCCTAACCTAACCTAACCTAACCTAACCTAACCTAACCAACGTAACCTAACCTAACCTCCCCAAATTGCAGGTACTGTAACCTATCGTGGATTAGAGTGATTTACGATCAAGTTTATGTGAGAAAACGAAATTTGGAGTCTCCTGGTTAAATTTGAGCCTAACCTAACCTAACCTAACCTAACCTAACCTAACCAACGTAACCTAACCTAACCTCCCCAAATTGCAGGTACTGTAACCTATCGTGGATTAGAGTGATTTAGGATCAAGTTTATGTGAGAAAACGAAATTTGGAGTCTCCTGGTTAAATTTGAGCCTAACCTAACCTAACCTAACCTAACCTAACCTAACCAACGTAACCTAACCTAACCTCCCCAAATTGCAGGTACTGTAACCTATCGTGGATTAGAGTGATTTACGATCAAGTTTATGTGAGAAAACGAAATTTGGAGTCTCCTGGTTAAATTTGAGCCTAACCTAACCTAACCTAACCTAACCTAACCTAACCAACGTAACCTAACCTAACCTCCCCAAATTGCAGGTACTGTAACCTATCGTGGATTAGAGTGATTTACGATCAAGTTTATGTGAGAAAACGAAATTTGGAGTCTCCTGGTTAAATTTGAGCCTAACCTAACCTAACCTAACCTAACCTAACCTAACCAACGTAACCTAACCTAACCTCCCCAAATTGCAGGTACTGTAACCTATCGTGGATTAGAGTGATTTACGATCAAGTTTATGTGAGAAAACGAAATTTGGAGTCTCCTGGTTAAATTTGAGCCTAACCTAACCTAACCTAACCTAACCTAACCTAACCAACGTAACCTAACCTAACCTCCCCAAATTGCAGGTACTGTAACCTATCGTGGATTAGAGTGATTTACGATCAAGTTTATGTGAGAAAACGAAATTTGGAGTCTCCTGGTTAAATTTGAGCCTAACCTAACCTAACCTAACCTAACCTAACCTAACCAACGTAACCTAACCTAACCTCCCCAAATTGCAGGTACTGTAACCTATCGTGGATTAGAGTGATTTACGATCAAGTTTATGTGAGAAAACGAAATTTGGAGTCTCCTGGTTAAATTTGAGCCTAACCTAACCTAACCTAACCTAACCTAACCTAACCAACGTAACCTAACCTAACCTCCCCAAATTGCAGGTACTGTAACCTATCGTGGATTAGAGTGATTTACGATCAAGTTTATGTGAGAAAACGAAATTTGGAGTCTCCTGGTTAAATTTGAGCCTAACCTAACCTAACCTAACCTAACCTAACCTAACCAACGTAACCTAACCTAACCTCCCCAAATTGCAGGTACTGTAACCTATCGTGGATTAGAGTGATTTACGATCAAGTTTATGTGAGAAAACGAAATTTGGAGTCTCCTGGTTAAATTTGAGCCTAACCTAACCTAACCTAACCTAACCTAACCTAACCAACGTAACCTAACCTAACCTCCCCAAATTGCAGGTACTGTAACCTATCGTGGATTAGAGTGATTTACGATCAAGTTTATGTGAGAAAACGAAATTTGGAGTCTCCTGGTTAAATTTGAGCCTAACCTAACCTAACCTAACCTAACCTAACCTAACCAACGTAACCTAACCTAACCTCCCCAAATTGCAGGTACTGTAACCTATCGTGGATTAGAGTGATTTACGATCAAGTTTATGTGAGAAAACGAAATTTGGAGTCTCCTGGTTAAATTTGAGCCTAACCTAACCTAACCTAACCTAACCTAACCTAACCAACGTAACCTAACCTAACCTCCCCAAATTGCAGGTACTGTAACCTATCGTGGATTAGAGTGATTTACGATCAAGTTTATGTGAGAAAACGAAATTTGGAGTCTCCTGGTTAAATTTGAGCCTAACCTAACCTAACCTAACCTAACCTAACCTAACCAACGTAACCTAACCTAACCTCCCCAAATTGCAGGTACTGTAACCTATCGTGGATTAGAGTGATTTACGATCAAGTTTATGTGAGAAAACGAAATTTGGAGTCTCCTGGTTAAATTTGAGCCTAACCTAACCTAACCTAACCTAACCTAACCTAACCTAACCTAACCAACGTAACCTAACCTAACCTCCCCAAATTGCAGGTACTGTAACCTATCGTGGATTAGAGTGATTTACGATCAAGTTTATGTGAGAAAACGAAATTTGGAGTCTCCTGGTTAAATTTGAGCCTAACCTAACCTAACCTAACCTAACCTAACCTAACCAACGTAACCTAACCTAACCTCCCCAAATTGCAGGTACTGTAACCTATCGTGGATTAGAGTGATTTACGATCAAGTTTATGTGAGAAAACGAAATTTGGAGTCTCCTGGTTAAATTTGAGCCTAACCTAACCTAACCTAATCTAACCTAACCTAACCAACGTAACCTAACCTAACCTCCCCAAATTGCAGGTACTGTAACCTATCGTGGATTAGAGTGATATACGATCAAGTTTATGTGAGAACACGAAATTTGGAGTCTCCTGGTTAAATTTGAGCCTAACCTAACCTAACCTAACCTAACCTAACCTAACCAACGTAACCTAACCTAACCTCCCCAAATTGCAGGTACTGTAACCTATCGTGGATTAGAGTGATTTACGATCAAGTTTATGTGAGAAAACGAAATTTGGAGTCTCCTGGTTAAATTTGAGCCTAACCTAACCTAACCTAACCTAACCTAACCTAACCTAACCAACGTAACCTAACCTAACCTCCCCAAATTGCAGGTACTGTAACCTATCGTGGATTAGAGTGATTTACGATCAAGTTTATGTGAGAAAACGAAATTTGGAGTCTCCTGGTTAAATTTGAGCCTAACCTAACCTAACCTAACCTAACCTAACCTAACCAACGTAACCTAACCTAACCTCCCCAAATTGCAGGTACTGTAACCTATCGTGGATTAGAGTGATTTACGATCAAGTTTATGTGAGAAAACGAAATTTGGAGTCTCCTGGTTAAATTTGAGCCTAACCTAACCTAACCTAACCTAACCTAACCTAACCAACGTAACCTAACCTAACCTCCCCAAATTGCAGGTACTGTAACCTATCGTGGATTAGAGTGATTTACGATCAAGTTTATGTGAGAAAACGAAATTTGGAGTCTCCTGGTTAAATTTGAGCCTAATCTAACCTAACCTAACCTAACCTAACCGAACCGAACCTAACCAACGTAACCTAACCTAACCTCCCCAAATTGCAGGTACTGTAACCTATCGTGGATTAGAGTGATTTACGATCAAGTTTATGTGAGAAAACGAAATTTGGAGTCTCCTGGTTAAATTTGAGCCTAACCTAACCTAACCTAACCTAACCTAACCTAACCAACGTAACCTAACCTAACCTCCCCAAATTGCAGGTACTGTAACCTATCGTGGATTAGAGTGATTTACGATCAAGTTTATGTGAGAAAACGAAATTTGGAGTCTCCTGGTTAAATTTGAGCCTAACCTAACCTAACCTAACCTAACCTAACCTAACCAACGTAACCTAACCTAACCTCCCCAAATTGCAGGTACTGTAACCTATCGTGGATTAGAGTGATTTACGATCAAGTTTATGTGAGAAAACGAAATTTGGAGTCTCCTGGTTAAATTTGAGCCTAACCTAACCTAACCTAACCTAACCTAACCTAACCAACGTAACCTAACCTAACCTCCCCAAATTGCAGGTACTGTAACCTATCGTGGATTAGAGTGATTTACGATCAAGTTTATGTGAGAAAACGAAATTTGGAGTCTCCTGGTTAAATTTGAGCCTAACCTAACCTAACCTAACCTAACCTAACCTAACCAACGTAACCTAACCTAACCTCCCCAAATTGCAGGTACTGTAACCTATCGTGGATTAGAGTGATTTACGATCAAGTTTATGTGAGAAAACGAAATTTGGAGTCTCCTGGTTAAATTTGAGCCTAACCTAACCTAACCTAACCTAACCTAACCTAACCAACGTAACCTAACCTAACCTCCCCAAATTGCAGGTACTGTAACCTATCGTGGATTAGAGTGATTTACGATCAAGTTTATGTGAGAAAACGAAATTTGGAGTCTCCTGGTTAAATTTGAGCCTAACCTAACCTAACCTAACCTAACCTAACCTAACCAACGTAACCTAACCTAACCTCCCCAAATTGCAGGTACTGTAACCTATCGTGGATTAGAGTGATTTACGATCAAGTTTATGTGAGAAAACGAAATTTGGAGTCTCCTGGTTAAATTTGAGCCTAACCTAACCTAACCTAACCTAACCTAACCTAACCAACGTAACCTAACCTAACCTCCCCAAATTGCAGGTACTGTAACCTATCGTGGATTAAAGTGATTTACGATCAAGTTTATGTGAGAAAACGAAATTTGGAGTCTCCTGGTTAAATTTGAGCCTAACCTAACCTAACCTAACCTAACCTAACCTAACCAACGTAACCTAACCTAACCTCCCCAAATTGCAGGTACTGTAACCTATCGTGGATTAGAGTGATTTACGATCAAGTTTATGTGAGAAAACGAAATTTGGAGTCTCCTGGTTAAATTTGAGCCTAACCTAACCTAACCTAACCTAACCTAACCTAACCAACGTAACCTAACCTAACCTCCCCAAATTGCAGGTACTGTAACCTATCGTGGATTAGAGTGATTTACGATCAAGTTTATGTGAGAAAACGAAATTTGGAGTCTCCTGGTTAAATTTGAGCCTAACCTAACCTAACCTAACCTAACCTAACCTAACCAACGTAACCTAACCTAACCTCCCCAAATTGCAGGTACTGTAACCTATCGTGGATTAGAGTGATTTACGATCAAGTTTATGTGAGAAAACGAAATTTGGAGTCTCCTGGTTAAATTTGAGCCTAACCTAACCTAACCTAACCTAACCTAACCTAACCAACGTAACCTAACCTAACCTCCCCAAATTGCAGGTACTGTAACCTATCGTGGATTAGAGTGATTTACGATCAAGTTTATGTGAGAAAACGAAATTTGGAGTCTCCTGGTTAAATTTGAGCCTAACCTAACCTAACCTAACCTAACCTAACCTAACCAACGTAACCTAACCTAACCTCCCCAAATTGCAGGTACTGTAACCTATCGTGGATTAGAGTGATTTACGATCAAGTTTATGTGAGAAAACGAAATTTGGAGTCTCCTGGTTAAATTTGAGCCTAACCTAACCTAACCTAACCTAACCTAACCTAACCAACGTAACCTAACCTAACCTCCCCAAATTGCAGGTACTGTAACCTATCGTGGATTAGAGTGATTTACGATCAAGTTTATGTGAGAAAACGAAATTTGGAGTCTCCTGGTTAAATTTGAGCCTAACCTAACCTAACCTAACCTAACCTAACCTAACCAACGTAACCTAACCTAACCTCCCCAAATTGCAGGTACTGTAACCTATCGTGGATTAGAGTGATTTACGATCAAGTTTATGTGAGAAAACGAAATTTGGAGTCTCCTGGTTAAATTTGAGCCTAACCTAACCTAACCTAACCTAACCTAACCTAACCAACGTAACCTAACCTAACCTCCCCAAATTGCAGGTACTGTAACCTATCGTGGATTAGAGTGATTTACGATCAAGTTTATGTGAGAAAACGAAATTTGGAGTCTCCTGGTTAAATTTGAGCCTAACCTAACCTAACCTAACCTAACCTAACCTAACCAACGTAACCTAACCTAACCTCCCCAAATTGCAGGTACTGTAACCTATCGTGGATTAGAGTGATTTACGATCAAGTTTATGTGAGAAAACGAAATTTGGAGTCTCCTGGTTAAATTTGAGCCTAACCTAACCTAACCTAACCTAACCTAACCTAACCAACGTAACCTAACCTAACCTCCCCAAATTGCACGTACTGTAACCTATCGTGGATTAGAGTGATTTACGATCAAGTTTATGTGAGAAAACGAAATTTGGAGTCTCCTGGTTAAATTTGAGCCTAACCTAACCTAACCTAACCTAACCTAACCTAACCAACGTAACCTAACCTAACCTCCCCAAATTGCAGGTACTGTAACCTATCGTGGATTAGAGTGATTTACGATCAAGTTTATGTGAGAAAACGAAATTTGGAGTCTCCTGGTTAAATTTGAGCCTAACCTAACCTAACCTAACCTAACCTAACCTAACCAACGTAACCTAACCTAACCTCCCCAAATTGCAGGTACTGTAACCTATCGTGGATTAGAGTGATTTACGATCAAGTTTATGTGAGAAAACGAAATTTGGAGTCTCCTGGTTAAATTTGAGCCTAACCTAACCTAACCTAACCTAACCTAACCTAACCAACGTAACCTAACCTAACCTCCCCAAATTGCAGGTACTGTAACCTATCGTGGATTAGAGTGATTTACGATCAAGTTTATGTGAGAAAACGAAATTTGGAGTCTCCTGGTTAAATTTGAGCCTAACCTAACCTAACCTAACCTAACCTAACCTAACCAACGTAACCTAACCTAACCTCCCCAAATTGCAGGTACTGTAACCTATCGTGGATTAGAGTGATTTACGATCAAGTTTATGTGAGAAAACGAAATTTGGAGTCTCCTGGTTAAATTTGAGCCTAACCTAACCTAACCTAACCTAACCTAACCTAACCAACGTAACCTAACCTAACCTCCCCAAATTGCAGGTACTGTAACCTATCGTGGATTAGAGTGATTTACGATCAAGTTTATGTGAGAAAACGAAATTTGGAGTCTCCTGGTTAAATTTGAGCCTAACCTAACCTAACCTAACCTAACCTAACCTAACCAACGTAACCTAACCTAACCTCCCCAAATTGCAGGTACTGTAACCTATCGTGGATTAGAGTGATTTACGATCAAGTTTATGTGAGAAAACTAAATTTGGAGTCTCCTGGTTAAATTTGAGCCTAACCTAACCTAACCTAACCTAACCTAACCTAACCAACGTAACCTAACCTAACCTCCCCAAATTGCAGGTACTGTAACCTATCGTGGATTAGAGTGATTTACGATCAAGTTTATGTGAGAAAACGAAATTTGGAGTCTCCTGGTTAAATTTGAGCCTAACCTAACCTAACCTAACCTAACCTAACCTAACCTAACCTAACCTAACAAACGTAACCTAACCTAACCTCCCCAAATTGCAGGTACTGTAACCTATCGTGGATTAGAGTGATTTACGATCAAGTTTATGTGAGAAAACGAAATTTGGAGTCTCCTGGTTAAATTTGAGCCTAACCTAACCTAACCTAACCTAACCTAACCTAACCAACGTAACCTAACCTAACCTCCCCAAATTGCAGGTACTGTAACCTATCGTGGATTAGAGTGATTTACGATCAAGTTTATGTGAGAAAACGAAATTTGGAGTCTCCTGGTTAAATTTGAGCCTAACCTAACCTAACCTAACCTAACCTAACCTAACCAACGTAACCTAACCTAACCTCCCCAAATTGCAGGTACTGTAACCTATCGTGGATTAGAGTGATTTACGATCAAGTTTATGTGAGAAAACGAAATTTGGAGTCTCCTGGTTAAATTTGAGCCTAACCTAACCTAACCTAACCTAACCTAACCTAACCTAACCAACGTAACCTAACCTAACCTCCCCAAATTGCAGGTACTGTAACCTATCGTGGATTAGAGTGATTTACGATCAAGTTTATGTGAGAAAACGAAATTTGGAGTCTCCTGGTTAAATTTGAGCCTAACCTAACCTAACCTAACCTAACCTAACCTAACCAACGTAACCTAACCTAACCTCCCCAAATTGCAGGTACTGTAACCTATCGTGGATTAGAGTGATTTACGATCAAGTTTATGTGAGAAAACGAAATTTGGAGTCTCCTGGTTAAATTTGAGCCTAACCTAACCTAACCTAACCTAACCTAACCTAACCAACGTAACCTAACCTAACCTCCCCAAATTGCAGGTACTGTAACCTATCGTGGATTAGAGTGATTTACGATCAAGTTTATGTGAGAAAACGAAATTTGGAGTCTCCTGGTTAAATTTGAGCCTAACCTAACCTAACCTAACCTAACCTAACCTAACCTAACCTAACCAACGTAACCTAACCTAACCTCCCCAAATTGCAGGTACTGTAACCTATCGTGGATTAGAGTGATTTACGATCAAGTTTATGTGAGAAAACGAAATTTGGAGTCTCCTGGTTAAATTTGAGCCTAACCTAACCTAACCTAACCTAACCTAACCTAACCAACGTAACCTAACCTAACCTCCCCAAATTGCAGGTACTGTAACCTATCGTGGATTAGAGTGATTTACGATCAAGTTTATGTGAGAAAACGAAATTTGGAGTCTCCTGGTTAAATTTGAGCCTAACCTAACCTAACCTAACCTAACCTAACCTAACCTAACCTAACCAACGTAACCTAACCTAACCTCCCCAAATTGCAGGTACTGTAACCTATCGTGGATTAGAGTGATTTACGATCAAGTTTATGTGAGAAAACGAAATTTGGAGTCTCCTGGTTAAATTTGAGCCTAACCTAACCTAACCTAACCTAACCTAACCTAACCAACGTAACCTAACCTAACCTCCCCAAATTGCAGGTACTGTAACCTATCGTGGATTAGAGTGATTTACGATCAAGTTTATGTGAGAAAACGAAATTTGGAGTCTCCTGGTTAAATTTGAGCCTAACCTAACCTAACCTAACCTAACCTAACCTAACCTAACCTAACCAACGTAACCTAACCTAACCTCCCCAAATTGCAGGTACTGTAACCTATCGTGGATTAGAGTGATTTACGATCAAGTTTATGTGAGAAAACGAAATTTGGAGTCTCCTGGTTAAATTTGAGCCTAACCTAACCTAACCTAACCTAACCTAACCTAACCAACGTAACCTAACCTAACCTCCCCAAATTGCAGGTACTGTAACCTATCGTGGATTAGAGTGATTTACGATCAAGTTTATGTGAGAAAACGAAATTTGGAGTCTCCTGGTTAAATTTGAGCCTAACCTAACCTAACCTAACCTAACCTAACCTAACCAACGTAACCTAACCTAACCTCCCCAAATACAGGTACTGTAACCTATCGTGGATTAGAGTGATTTACGATCAAGTTTATGTGAGAAAACGAAATTTGGAGTCTCCTGGTTAAATTTGAGCCTAACCTAACCTAACCTAACCTAACCTAACCTAACCTAACCAACGTAACCTAACCTAACCTCCCCAAATTGCAGGTACTGTAACCTATCGTGGATTAGAGTGATTTACGATCAAGTTTATGTGAGAAAACGAAATTTGGAGTCTCCTGGTTAAATTTGAGCCTAACCTAACCTAACCTAACCTAACCTAACCTAACCTAACCTAACCAACGTAACCTAACCTAACCTCCCCAAATTGCAGGTACTGTAACCTATCGTGGATTAGAGTGATTTACGATCAAGTTTATGTGAGAAAACGAAATTTGGAGTCTCCTGGTTAAATTTGAGCCTAACCTAACCTAACCTAACCTAACCTAACCTAACCTAACCTAACCAACGTAACCTAACCTAACCTCCCCAAATTGCAGGTACTGTAACCTATCGTGGATTAGAGTGATTTACGATCAAGTTTATGTGAGAAAACGAAATTTGGAGTCTCCTGGTTAAATTTGAGCCTAACCTAACCTAACCTAACCTAACCTAACCTAACCAACGTAACCTAACCTAACCTCCCCAAATTGCAGGTACTGTAACCTATCGTGGATTAGAGTGATTTACGATCAAGTTTATGTGAGAAAACGAAATTTGGAGTCTCCTGGTTAAATTTGAGCCTAACCTAACCTAACCTAACCTAACCTAACCTAACCTAACCTAACCTAACCTAACCAACGTAACCTAACCTAACCTCCCCAAATTGCAGGTACTGTAACCTATCGTGGATTAGAGTGATTTACGATCAAGTTTATGTGAGAAAACGAAATTTGGAGTCTCCTGGTTAAATTTGAGCCTAACCTAACCTAACCTAACCTAACCTAACCTAACCTAACCTAACCAACGTAACCTAACCTAACCTCCCCAAATTGCAGGTACTGTAACCTATCGTGGATTAGAGTGATTTACGATCAAGTTTATGTGAGAAAACGAAATTTGGAGTCTCCTGGTTAAATTTGAGCCTAACCTAACCTAACCTAACCTAACCTAACCTAACCAACGTAACCTAACCTAACCTCCCCAAATTGCAGGTACTGTAACCTATCGTGGATTAGAGTGATTTACGATCAAGTTTATGTGAGAAAACGAAATTTGGAGTCTCCTGGTTAAATTTGAGCCTAACCTAACCTAACCTAACCTAACCTAACCTAACCAACGTAACCTAACCTAACCTAACCTCCCCAAATTGCAGGTACTGTAACCTATCGTGGATTAGAGTGATTTACGATCAAGTTTATGTGAGAAAACGAAATTTGGAGTCTCCTGGTTAAATTTGAGCCTAACCTAACCTAACCTAACCTAACCTAACCTAACCTAACCTAACCAACGTAACCTAACCTAACCTCCCCAAATTGCAGGTACTGTAACCTATCGTGGATTAGAGTGATTTACGATCAAGTTTATGTGAGAAAACGAAATTTGGAGTCTCCTGGTTAAATTTGAGCCTAACCTAACCTAACCTAACCTAACCTAACCTAACCTAACCTAACCTAACCAACGTAACCTAACCTAACCTCCCCAAATTGCAGGTACTGTAACCTATCGTGGATTAGAGTGATTTACGATCAAGTTTATGTGAGAAAACGAAATTTGGAGTCTCCTGGTTAAATTTGAGCCTAACCTAACCTAACCTAACCTAACCTAACCTAACCAACGTAACCTAACCTAACCTCCCCAAATTGCAGGTACTGTAACCTATCGTGGATTAGAGTGATTTACGATCAAGTTTATGTGAGAAAACGAAATTTGGAGTCTCCTGGTTAAATTTGAGCCTAACCTAACCTAACCTAACCTAACCTAACCTAACCTAACCAACGTAACCTAACCTAACCTCCCCAAATTGCAGGTACTGTAACCTATCGTGGATTAGAGTGATTTACGATCAAGTTTATGTGAGAAAACGAAATTTGGAGTCTCCTGGTTAAATTTGAGCCTAACCTAACCTAACCTAACCTAACCTAACCTAACCAACGTAACCTAACCTAACCTCCCCAAATTGCAGGTACTGTAACCTATCGTGGATTAGAGTGATTTACGATCAAGTTTATGTGAGAAAACGAAATTTGGAGTCTCCTGGTTAAATTTGAGCCTAACCTAACCTAACCTAACCTAACCTAACCTAACCTAACCAACGTAACCTAACCTAACCTCCCCAAATTGCAGGTACTGTAACCTATCGTGGATTAGAGTGATTTACGATCAAGTTTATGTGAGAAAACGAAATTTGGAGTCTCCTGGTTAAATTTGAGCCTAACCTAACCTAACCTAACCTAACCTAACCTAACCTAACCTAACCAACGTAACCTAACCTAACCTCCCCAAATTGCAGGTACTGTAACCTATCGTGGATTAGAGTGATTTACGATCAAGTTTATGTGAGAAAACGAAATTTGGAGTCTCCTGGTTAAATTTGAGCCTAACCTAACCTAACCTAACCTAACCTAACCTAACCAACGTAACCTAACCTAACCTCCCCAAATTGCAGGTACTGTAACCTATCGTGGATTAGAGTGATTTACGATCAAGTTTATGTGAGAAAACGAAATTTGGAGTCTCCTGGTTAAATTTGAGCCGAACCTAACCTAACCTAACCTAACCTAACCTAACCTAACCTAACCAACGTAACCTAACCTAACCTCCCCAAATTGCAGGTACTGTAACCTATCGTGGATTAGAGTGATTTACGATCAAGTTTATGTGAGAAAACGAAATTTGGAGTCTCCTGGTTAAATTTGAGCCTAACCTAACCTAACCTAACCTAACCTAACCTAACCAACGTAACCTAACCTAACCTCCCCAAATTGCAGGTACTGTAACCTATCGTGGATTAGAGTGATTTACGATCAAGTTTATGTGAGAAAACGAAATTTGGAGTCTCCTGGTTAAATTTGAGCCTAACCTAACCTAACCTAACCTAACCTAACCTAACCAACGTAACCTAACCTAACCTCCCCAAATTGCAGGTACTGTAACCTATCGTGGATTAGAGTGATTTACGATCAAGTTTATGTGAGAAAACGAAATTTGGAGTCTCCTGGTTAAATTTGAGCCTAACCTAACCTAACCTAACCTAACCTAACCTAACCAACGTAACCTAACCTAACCTCCCCAAATTGCAGGTACTGTAACCTATCGTGGATTAGAGTGATTTACCATCAAGTTTATGTGAGAAAACGAAATTTGGAGTCTCCTGGTTAAATTTGAGCCTAACCTAACCTAACCTAACCTAACCTAACCTAACCAACGTAACCTAACCTAACCTCCCCAAATTGCAGGTACTGTAACCTATCGTGGATTAGAGTGATTTACGATCAAGTTTATGTGAGAAAACGAAATTTGGAGTCTCCTGGTTAAATTTGAGCCTAACCTAACCTAACCTAACCTAACCTAACCTAACCTAACCTAACCAACGTAACCTAACCTAACCTCCCCAAATTGCAGGTACTGTAACCTATCGTGGATTAGAGTGATTTACGATCAAGTTTATGTGAGAAAACGAAATTTGGAGTCTCCTGGTTAAATTTGAGCCTAACCTAACCTAACCTAACCTAACCTAACCTAACCTAACCAACGTAACCTAACCTAACCTCCCCAAATTGCAGGTACTGTAACCTATCGTGGATTAGAGTGATTTACGATCAAGTTTATGTGAGAAAACGAAATTTGGAGTCTCCTGGTTAAATTTGAGCCTAACCTAACCTAACCTAACCTAACCTAACCTAACCAACGTAACCTAACCTAACCTCCCCAAATTGCAGGTACTGTAACCTATCGTGGATTAGAGTGATTTACGATCAAGTTTATGTGAGAAAACGAAATTTGGAGTCTCCTGGTTAAATTTGAGCCTAACCTAACCTAACCTAACCTAACCTAACCAACGTAACCTAACCTAACCTCCCCAAATTGCAGGTACTGTAACCTATCGTGGATTAGAGTGATTTACGATCAAGTTTATGTGAGAAAACGAAATTTGGAGTCTCCTGGTTAAATTTGAGCCTAACCTAACCTAACCTAACCTAACCTAACCTAACCTAACCTAACCAACGTAACCTAACCTAACCTCCCCAAATTGCAGGTACTGTAACCTATCGTGGATTAGAGTGATTTACGATCAAGTTTATGTGAGAAAACGAAATTTGGAGTCTCCTGGTTAAATTTGAGCCTAACCTAACCTAACCTAACCTAACCTAACCTAACCTAACCTAACCAACGTAACCTAACCTAACCTCCCCAAATTGCAGGTACTGTAACCTATCGTGGATTAGAGTGATTTACGATCAAGTTTATGTGAGAAAACGAAATTTGGAGTCTCCTGGTTAAATTTGAGCCTAACCTAACCTAACCTAACCTAACCTAACCTAACCAACGTAACCTAACCTAACCTCCCCAAATTGCAGGTACTGTAACCTATCGTGGATTAGAGTGATTTACGATCAAGTTTATGTGAGAAAACGAAATTTGGAGTCTCCTGGTTAAATTTGAGCCTAACCTAACCTAACCTAACCTAACCTAACCTAACCAACGTAACCTAACCTAACCTCCCCAAATTGCAGGTACTGTAACCTATCGTGGATTAGAGTGATTTACGATCAAGTTTATGTGAGAAAACGAAATTTGGAGTCTCCTGGTTAAATTTGAGCCTAACCTAACCTAACCTAACCTAACCTAACCTAACCAACGTAACCTAACCTAACCTCCCCAAATTGCAGGTACTGTAACCTATCGTGGATTAGAGTGATTTACGATCAAGTTTATGTGAGAAAACGAAATTTGGAGTCTCCTGGTTAAATTTGAGCCTAACCTAACCTAACCTAACCTAACCTAACCTAACCTAACCTAACCAACGTAACCTAACCTAACCTCCCCAAATTGCAGGTACTGTAACCTATCGTGGATTAGAGTGATTTACGATCAAGTTTATGTGAGAAAACGAAATTTGGAGTCTCCTGGTTAAATTTGAGCCTAACCTAACCTAACCTAACCTAACCTAACCTAACCAACGTAACCTAACCTAACCTCCCCAAATTGCAGGTACTGTAACCTATCGTGGATTAGAGTGATTTACGATCAAGTTTATGTGAGAAAACGAAATTTGGAGTCTCCTGGTTAAATTTGAGCCTAACCTAACCTAACCTAACCTAACCTAACCTAACCAACGTAACCTAACCTAACCTCCCCAAATTGCAGGTACTGTAACCTATCGTGGATTAGAGTGATTTACGATCAAGTTTATGTGAGAAAACGAAATTTGGAGTCTCCTGGTTAAATTTGAGCCTAACCTAACCTAACCTAACCTAACCTAACCTAACCAACGTAACCTAACCTAACCTCCCCAAATTGCAGGTACTGTAACCTATCGTGGATTAGAGTGATTTACGATCAAGTTTATGTGAGAAAACGAAATTTGGAGTCTCCTGGTTAAATTTGAGCCTAACCTAACCTAACCTAACCTAACCTAACCTAACCAACGTAACCTAACCTAACCTCCCCAAATTGCAGGTACTGTAACCTATCGTGGATTAGAGTGATTTACGATCAAGTTTATGTGAGAAAACGAAATTTGGAGTCTCCTGGTTAAATTTGAGCCTAACCTAACCTAACCTAACCTAACCTAACCTAACCAACGTAACCTAACCTAACCTCCCCAAATTGCAGGTACTGTAACCTATCGTGGATTAGAGTGATTTACGATCAAGTTTATGTGAGAAAACGAAATTTGGAGTCTCCTGGTTAAATTTGAGCCTAACCTAACCTAACCTAACCTAACCTAACCTAACCAACGTAACCTAACCTAACCTCCCCAAATTGCAGGTACTGTAACCTATCGTGGATTAGAGTGATTTACGATCAAGTTTATGTGAGAAAACGAAATTTGGAGTCTCCTGGTTAAATTTGAGCCTAACCTAACCTAACCTAACCTAACCTAACCTAACCAACGTAACCTAACCTAACCTCCCCAAATTGCAGGTACTGTAACCTATCGTGGATTAGAGTGATTTACGATCAAGTTTATGTGAGAAAACGAAATTTGGAGTCTCCTGGTTAAATTTGAGCCTAACCTAACCTAACCTAACCTAACCTAACCTAACCAACGTAACCTAACCTAACCTCCCCAAATTGCAGGTACTGTAACCTATCGTGGATTAGAGTGATTTACGATCAAGTTTATGTGAGAAAACGAAATTTGGAGTCTCCTGGTTAAATTTGAGCCTAACCTAACCTAACCTAACCTAACCTAACCTAACCAACGTAACCTAACCTAACCTCCCCAAATTGCAGGTACTGTAACCTATCGTGGATTAGAGTGATTTACGATCAAGTTTATGTGAGAAAACGAAATTTGGAGTCTCCTGGTTAAATTTGAGCCTAACCTAACCTAACCTAACCTAACCTAACCTAACCAACGTAACCTAACCTAACCTCCCCAAATTGCAGGTACTGTAACCTATCGTGGATTAGAGTGATTTACGATCAAGTTTATGTGAGAAAACGAAATTTGGAGTCTCCTGGTTAAATTTGAGCCTAACCTAACCTAACCTAACCTAACCTAACCTAACCAACGTAACCTAACCTAACCTCCCCAAATTGCAGGTACTGTAACCTATCGTGGATTAGAGTGATTTACGATCAAGTTTATGTGAGAAAACGAAATTTGGAGTCTCCTGGTTAAATTTGAGCCTAACCTAACCTAACCTAACCTAACCTAACCAACGTAACCTAACCTAACCTCCCCAAATTGCAGGTACTGTAACCTATCGTGGATTAGAGTGATTTACGATCAAGTTTATGTGAGAAAACGAAATTTGGAGTCTCCTGGTTAAATTTGAGCCTAACCTAACCTAACCTAACCTAACCTAACCTAACCTAACCAACGTAACCTAACCTAACCTCCCCAAATTGCAGGTACTGTAACCTATCGTGGATTAGAGTGATTTACGATCAAGTTTATGTGAGAAAACGAAATTTGGAGTCTCCTGGTTAAATTTGAGCCTAACCTAACCTAACCTAACCTAACCTAACCTAACCAACGTAACCTAACCTAACCTCCCCAAATTGCAGGTACTGTAACCTATCGTGGATTAGAGTGATTTACGATCAAGTTTATGTGAGAAAACGAAATTTGGAGTCTCCTGGTTAAATTTGAGCCTAACCTAACCTAACCTAACCTAACCTAACCTAACCAACGTAACCTAACCTAACCTCCCCAAATTGCAGGTACTGTAACCTATCGTGGATTAGAGTGATTTACGATCAAGTTTATGTGAGAAAACGAAATTTGGAGTCTCCTGGTTAAATTTGAGCCTAACCTAACCTAACCTAACCTAACCTAACCTAACCAACGTAACCTAACCTAACCTCCCCAAATTGCAGGTACTGTAACCTATCGTGGATTAGAGTGATTTACGATCAAGTTTATGTGAGAAAACGAAATTTGGAGTCTCCTGGTTAAATTTGAGCCTAACCTAACCTAACCTAACCTAACCTAACCTAACCTAACCTAACCAACGTAACCTAACCTAACCTCCCCAAATTGCAGGTACTGTAACCTATCGTGGATTAGAGTGATTTACGATCAAGTTTATGTGAGAAAACGAAATTTGGAGTCTCCTGGTTAAATTTGAGCCTAACCTAACCTAACCTAACCTAACCTAACCTAACCTAACCAACGTAACCTAACCTAACCTCCCCAAATTGCAGGTACTGTAACCTATCGTGGATTAGAGTGATTTACGATCAAGTTTATGTGAGAAAACGAAATTTGGAGTCTCCTGGTTAAATTTGAGCCTAACCTAACCTAACCTAACCTAACCTAACCTAACCTAACCAACGTAACCTAACCTAACCTCCCCAAATTGCAGGTACTGTAACCTATCGTGGATTAGAGTGATTTACGATCAAGTTTATGTGAGAAAACGAAATTTGGAGTCTCCTGGTTAAATTTGAGCCTAACCTAACCTAACCTAACCTAACCAACGTAACCTAACCTAACCTCCCCAAATTGCAGGTACTGTAACCTATCGTGGATTAGAGTGATTTACGATCAAGTTTATGTGAGAAAACGAAATTTGGAGTCTCCTGGTTAAATTTGAGCCTAACCTAACCTAACCTAACCTAACCTAACCTAACCAACGTAACCTAACCTAACCTCCCCAAATTGCAGGTACTGTAACCTATCGTGGATTAGAGTGATTTACGATCAAGTTTATGTGAGAAAACGAAATTTGGAGTCTCCTGGTTAAATTTGAGCCTAACCTAACCTAACCTAACCTAACCTAACCTAACCTAACCAACGTAACCTAACCTAACCTCCCCAAATTGCAGGTACTGTAACCTATCGTGGATTAGAGTGATTTACGATCAAGTTTATGTGAGAAAACGAAATTTGGAGTCTCCTGGTTAAATTTGAGCCTAACCTAACCTAACCTAACCTAACCTAACCTAACCAACGTAACCTAACCTAACCTCCCCAAATTGCAGGTACTGTAACCTATCGTGGATTAGAGTGATTTACGATCAAGTTTATGTGAGAAAACGAAATTTGGAGTCTCCTGGTTAAATTTGAGCCTAACCTAACCTAACCTAACCTAACCTAACCTAACCTAACCTAACCAACGTAACCTAACCTAACCTCCCCAAATTGCAGGTACTGTAACCTATCGTGGATTAGAGTGATTTACGATCAAGTTTATGTGAGAAAACGAAATTTGGAGTCTCCTGGTTAAATTTGAGCCTAACCTAACCTAACCTAACCTAACCTAACCAACGTAACCTAACCTAACCTCCCCAAATTGCAGGTACTGTAACCTATCGTGGATTAGAGTGATTTACGATCAAGTTTATGTGAGAAAACGAAATTTGGAGTCTCCTGGTTAAATTTGAGCCGAACCTAACCTAACCTAACCTAACCTAACCTAACCTAACCTAACCAACGTAACCTAACCTAACCTCCCCAAATTGCAGGTACTGTAACCTATCGTGGATTAGAGTGATTTACGATCAAGTTTATGTGAGAAAACGAAATTTGGAGTCTCCTGGTTAAATTTGAGCCTAACCTAACCTAACCTAACCTAACCTAACCTAACCAACGTAACCTAACCTAACCTCCCCAAATTGCAGGTACTGTAACCTATCGTGGATTAGAGTGATTTACGATCAAGTTTATGTGAGAAAACGAAATTTGGAGTCTCCTGGTTAAATTTGAGCCTAACCTAACCTAACCTAACCTAACCTAACCTAACCTAACCTAACCAACGTAACCTAACCTAACCTCCCCAAATTGCAGGTACTGTAACCTATCGTGGATTAGAGTGATTTACGATCAAGTTTATGTGAGAAAACGAAATTTGGAGTCTCCTGGTTAAATTTGAGCCTAACCTAACCTAACCTAACCTAACCTAACCAAACCTAACCTAACCTAACCTAACCAACGTAACCTAACCTAACCTCCCCAAATTGCAGGTACTGTAACCTATCGTGGATTAGAGTGATTTACGATCAAGTTTATGTGAGAAAACGAAATTTGGAGTCTCCTGGTTAAATTTGAGCCGAACCTAACCTAACCTAACCTAACCTAACCTAACCTAACCAACGTAACCTAACCTAACCTCCCCAAATTGCAGGTACTGTAACCTATCGTGGATTAGAGTGATTTACGATCAAGTTTATGTGAGAAAACGAAATTTGGA
>NC_091592.1:3071717-3076717 GCF_042767895.1 Penaeus vannamei | reverse complement strand
AACCTAACCTAACCTCCTAAAATTGCATGTAATGAAACCTATCGTGGATTAAAGTGATTTACGATCAAGTTTATGTGAGAAAACGAAATTTGGAGTCTCCTGGTCAAATTTGAGCCTAACCTAACCTAACCTAACCTAACCTAACCTAACCTATCCTCCCCAAATTGCAGGTAATGTAACCTATCGTGGATTAAAGTGATTTACGATCAAGTTTATGTGAGAAAACGAAATTTGGAGTCTCCTGGTCAAATTTGAGCCTAACCTAACCTAACCTAACCTAACCTAACATAACATAACCTAACCTCCCCAAATTGCAGGTAATGTAACCTATCGTGGATTAAAGTGATTTACGATCAAGTTTATGTGAGAAAACGAAATTTGGAGTCTCCTGGTCAAATTTGAGCCTAACCTAACCTAACCTAACCTAACCTAACGTAACCTAACCTAACCTAACCTAACCTAACGTAACCTAACCTAACCTAACCTCCCCAAACTGCAGGGAATGTAACCAATCGTGGATTAAAGTGATTTCCGATCAAGTTTCAGTGAGAAAACGAAATTTGGAATCTCCTGGTCAAATTTGAGCCTAACCTAACCTAACCTAACCTAAACTAATGTAACCTAACCTAACGTAACCTAACCTAACCTCCCAAATCTGCAGGTAATGTAAACTATCGTGGATTAAAGTGATTTACGATCAAGTTTATGTGAGAAAACGAAATTTGGAGTCTCTTGGTCAAATTTGAGACTAACCTAACCTAACCTAACCTAACAAAACCTAACCTCCCCAAATTGCAGGTAATGTAACCTATCGTGGATTAAAGTGATTTACGATCAAGTTTATGTGAGAAAACGAAATTTGGAGTCTCCTGGTCAAATTTGAGCCTAACCTAACCTAACCTAACCTAACCTAACCTAACCTAACGTAACCTAACCTAACCTCCCCAAATTGCAGGTAATATAACCTATCGTAGATTAAAGTGATTTCCGATCAAGTTTATGTGAGAAAACGAAATTTGGAGTCTCCTGGTCAAATTTGAGCCTAACCTAACCTAACCTAACCTAACCTAACCTAACCTAACCTAACCTAACCTAACGTAACCTAACCTCCCCAAATTGCAGGTAATGTAACAAATCGTGGATTAAAGTGATTTACGATCAAGTTTAGGTGAGAAAACGAAATTTGTAGTCTCCTGGTCAAATTTGAGCCTAACCTAACCAAACCTAACCTAACCTAAAATAACCTAACCTAACCTAACCTAACCTAACGTAACCTAACCTAACCTCCCCAAACTGCAGGTAATTTAACCTATCGTGGATTAAAGTGATTTACGATGAAATTTATGTGAGAAAACGAAATTTGGAGACCTGGTCAAATTTGAGACTAACCTAACCTAACCTAACCTAAGGTAACCTAACCTAACCTCCCCAAATTGCAGGTAATGTAACCAATCGTGGATTAAAGTGATTTACGATCAAGTTTATGTGAGAAAACGAAATTTGGAGTCTCCTGGTCAAATTTGAGCCTAACCTAACCTAACCTAACCTAACCTAACCTAACGTAACCTAACCTAACCTAACCAAATTGCAGGTAGTGTAACCTTTCGTGGATTAAAGTGATTTACGATCAAGTTTATGTGAGAAAACGAAATTTGGAGTCTCCTGGTCAAATTTGAGCCTAACCTAAACTAACCTAACCTAACCTAACCTAACCTAACCTAACCTAACCTAACCTAAACAAAGCTAACCTCCACAAATTACAGGTAATGTAACCTATCGTGGATTAAAGTGATTTACGATCAAGTTTATGTGAGAAAACGAAATTTGGAGTCTCCTGGTCAAATTTGAGCATAACCTAACCTAACCTAACCTAATCTAACCTAACCTAACCTAACCTAACCTATCCTCCACAAATTGCAGTTATGTAACCTATCGTGGATTAAAATGATTTACGATCAAGTTTATGTGAGAAAACGAAATTTGGAGTCTCCTGGTCAAATTTGAGCCTAACCTAACCAAACCTAACCTAACCTAACCTAACCTACCCTAACGTAACCTAACCTAACCTCCCCAAATTACAGGTAATGTAACCTATCGTGGATTAAAGTGATTTACTATCAAGTTTCTGTGAGAAAACGAAATTTGGAGTCTCCTGGTCAAATTTGAGCCTAACCTAACCTAACCTAACCTAACCTAACCTAACCTAACCTAACCTAACCTAACCTAACCTCCCCAAATTGCAGGTAATGTAACCTATCGTGGATTAAAGTGATTTACGATCAAATTTATGTGAGAAAACGAAATTTGGAGTCTCCTGGTCAAATTTGAGCCTAACCTAACCTAACCTAACCTAACCTAACCTAATCTCCCCAAATTGCAGGTAATGTAACCTATCGTGGATTAAAGTGATTTACGATCAAGTTTATGTGAGAAAACGAAATTTGGAGTCTCCTGGTCAAATTTGAGCCTAACCTAACCTAACCCAACCTAACCTAACCTAACCTAACGTAACCTAACCTAACCTCCCCAATCTGCAGGTAATGTAACCCATCGTGGATTAAAGTCATTTACGATCAAGTTTATGTGAGAAAATGAAATTTGGAGTCTCCTGGTTAGTTTTTGAGCCTAACCTAACCTAACCTAACCTAACCTAACCTAACCTAACCTAACCTACCCTAACGTAACCTAACCTAACCTCCCCAAATTACAGGTAATGTAACCTATCGTGGATTAAAGTGATTTACTATCAAGTTTCTGTGAGAAAACGAAATTTGGAGTCTCCTGGTCAAATTTGAGCCTAACCTAACCTAACCTAACCTAACCTAACGTAACTTAATCTAACCTCCCCAAATTGCAGGTAATGTAACCTATCGTGGATAAAAGTGATTTACGATCAAGTTTATGTGAGAAAACGAAATTTGGAGTCTCCTGGTCAAATTTGAGCCTAACCTAACCTAACCTAACCTAACCTCCCCAAATTGCAGGTAATGTAACCTATCGTTGATTAAAGTGATTTACGATCAAGTTTATGTGAGAAAACGAAATTTGAAGTCTCCTGATCAAATTTGAGCCTAACCTAATCTAACCTAACCTAACCTAACCTAACCTAACCTATCGTAAGTCACTTTATTCCACGATAGGTTACATTACCTGCAATTTGGGGAGGTTAGGTTAGGTTAGGTTAGGTTAGGTTAAGTTAGGCTCATATTTGACCAGGAAACTCCAAGTTTTGTTTTCTCACATAAACTTGATAATAAAATTCGTTAATCCACGATAGGTTACATTACCTGCAATTTGGGGAGGTTAGGTTAAGTTAGGTTAGGTTAGGTTAGGTTAGGTTAGGTTAGGTTAGGTTAGGTTAGGTTAGGCTCAAATTTGACCAGGAGACTCCAAATTTCGTTTTCTCACCTAAACTTTATCGTAAATCACTTTAATCCACGATAGGTTACATTACCTGCAATTTGGGGAGTTTAGGTTAGGTTAGGTTAGGTTAGGTTAGGTTAGGTTAGGATAGGTTAGGTTAGGTTAGACTCAAATTTGACCAGGAGACTCCAAAATTCGTTTTCTCACAGAAACTTGATCGTGATTCACTTTAATCCACGATATGTTAAATTACCTGTAATTTGGGGAGGTTAGGTTAGGTTAAGTTAGGGTAGGTTAGGTTAGGTTTGGTTAGGTTTGGTCAAATTTGACTAGGAGACTCCAAATTTCGTTTTCTCACATAAACTTGATCGTAAATCACTTTAATCCACGATAGGTTACATTACCTGGAATTTGGGGAGGTTAGGTTAGGTTAGGTTAGGTTAGGTTAGGTTAGGTTAGGTTAGGTTAGGTTAGGTTAGGTTAGGTTAGGTTAGGTTAGGTTAGGTTAGGCTCAAATTTGACCAGGAGACTCAAAAAGACGGTTTCTCACATAAACTTGATCGGAAATCACTTTAATCTACGATAGGTTTCATTACCTGCAATTTTGGGAGGTTAGGTTATGTTAGGTTAGGCTCAAATTTGACCAGGAGACTCCAAATTTCGTTTTCTCACATAAACTTGATCGTAAATCACTTTAATCCACAATAGGTTACATTACCTGCAATTTGTGGAGGTTAGGTTAGGTTAGGTTAGGTTAGGTTAGGTTAGGTTAGATTAGGTTAGGTTAGGTTAGGCTCAAATTTGACCAGGAAACTCCAAATTTCGTTTTTTCACATAAACTTTATCGTAAATCACTTTAGTCCACGATAGGTTACATTACCTGTAATTTGGGGAGGTTAGGTTAGGTTACGTTAGGTTAGGTTAGGTTAGGTTAGGTTAGGTTAGGCTAGGCTCAAATTTGACCAGGAGACTCCAAATTTCGTTTTCTCATAAAAACTTGATCATAAATTTCTTTAATCCACGATAGGTTACATTACCTGCAATTTGGGGAGGTTAGGTTAGGTTAGGTTAGGTTAGGTTAGGTTAGGTTAGGTTAGGTTAGGTTAGGTTAGGTTAGGCTCAAATTTGACCAGGAGACTCCAAATTTCGTTTTCTCACCTAAACTTGATCGTAAATCACTTTAATCCACGATAGGTTACATTACCTGCAATTTGGGGAGGTTAGGTTAGGTTAGGTTAGGTTAGGTTAGGTTAGTCTCAAATTTGACCAGGAGACTCCAAATTTTGTTTTCTCACATACACTTGATCCTAAATACTTTAATCCACGATAGGTTACATTACCTGCAGTTTGGGGAGGTTAGGTTAGGTTACGTTAGGTTAGGTTAGGTTAGGTTAGGTTAGGTTAGGTTAGGTTAGGTTAGGCTCAAATTTGACCAGGAGACTCCAAATTTCGTTTTCTCACATAAACTTGATCGTAAATCACTTTAATCCACGATAGGTTACATTACCTGCAATTTGGGGAGGTTAGGTTAGGTTAGGTTAGGTTAGGTTAGGTTAGGTTAGGCTCAAATTTGACCAGGAGACTCCAAATTTCGTTTTCTCACATAAACTTGATCGTAAATCACTTTAATCCACGAT
>NC_091592.1:3066314-3068814 GCF_042767895.1 Penaeus vannamei | reverse complement strand
GTCATATGTATGTACGTATGTTTATAGCCTGTGTGTACCCTGCTGTTTGCCTGCGTCTGGATGCTTGCTCTTTCACAGTTACTCAACATGTCTGACAGCTTTCAACAGACCAATTCTCAACGGTTAGCGAGCGCCATCTCCCGCCTGCCCCAAGAGGAACTTTGACAAAGGAATTTCACTCTTAAGAATGAGGGTTATCTTCATCCTCTCAGACACAGCTGATTGTCTGATTAAAGTTTTCCCTCTGATCTCGTACTCATTATTGTACTCACACACGCATGAGTACATAGTGCCTTGTACCTTCTAAATGTACTGTTGATACCATGTACTTTTATCTTACATTTACCGTACTGTGCCATCTATGATTATTAACACTTACGTACCAACACTGATGCTAAGAATAACATATAAATACACGAAGATAATGTGCTATTGTTATTTCTAGATTAAATATATTTCTTCAAATCATGTTCATCCCAGACAGATGGACCCTACAATCGTACAGAGGGTCCTCGGTTTACGACGGTCTCAACTTACGACGTTCTGCAGATACGACGCTAGAAATTATGTGCAGTATTTACAGTTTGCGTTCCTTTAGCCCTAGTTATGTGTTCATGTACGCCACAGAAGTGTCTTGTTATGCTTTAGATTAAGACTTTAATACATGTATACATACTGCATTAACACATAGTGATTTCGGTGCTTATGTACGTACGTGCATGTACTGTACATAGGTGTGCTCCGACTTACGTCAAAATTCGGGTTACGACGCCATCGTAGGAACGGATCTCCGTCGTAAGTCGAGGAACCGCTGCAAGGTGAATTATTGAAAGAGAAAGCATGTTTGGGTGAGCCAGCTCCTCTAGGAGCGAGGTGTTGCTCCTTGGAAATACTATAACACGACACAGCTTATACGTAAAAGGAAAGGCAACATAACATTGGTATATCTAACGAGGCAGGAGGGGAGGAATAAACATTCAAAATAATAGACATTTGCATATACATAAATATGTGAATGAGAACATATGCACCGGGCAATACGATTACATAAATTATCTAGAATATAATTAAAAGACACAGAGAATAACATTAACATACATACTTCAGTAAAAGGATATAGATACAGTTAGGTTACAACTAGAGCCGAGAAAAGTTTAGGAAACCGCGTGTCAACTAGAGTGAATTTAAACACAAGAGATAAACTTTACGTGGCAGGGGGGGGGGGGATCTACAATAATATGACACTTTACTCATTGTTTCTGCTAATAGTGCTTTTCATAAATATTTTGACCCTTTTTTAAACGAGGTGAACAGTAGCTATTTGTCTGTCTGTCTATTTATCTATCTGACCATCTTTCCATCTATCTAATTACTTATCTATCTACCTATCTACGTATCTATGTATCTATTTATCTCCCTACCTACATTAGCTGTTTGTCTTTTTATATTTCTATCTATCTATCTATTTATTTATCTATGTATCTCTCTATCTATCTGTCTGTCAGTCTGTCTGTCTACCTACCTATCTACCTATGAATATATAATTTCGAAGCTAAAAAAGGGGAAGGTTGATTTTGTTTTTGTTATAGTGATCATCATCATCATCACCATTATTATTGCTATTATTATTATCGTCATTATGTTGATTCAGGAAGGTTAAGTATGGATAGATTGAAGGTAGACCTATCTGTCTGTCTATCTTTCCATCTATTTAATTATTTATCTATCTACCTATCTATTTAACTATCTGCTTCCCTACCTACCTACAGTAGCTGTCTATATATCTAAATATCTATACATCTGTCTGTCTGTCTATCTGTCTGTCTGCCTGTCTTGTATTAGACGTGATGAAGAATGGGTAATGATTAGATATTGAGGTATGAATTATAGTTACCAAGTCTAGTAGATCTTCGTTGATTTTATGGTTGAATAAAGCTGAGATTGAAGGCGTATCATAGAATATTTATTAATAGAATAATAGAAATGAAAACAACGTCATAGGTTTATGCTTTTAAGGGTTCTAGCTGCCATTACGATGAATGTTATTATTAAATATGTTATTATAGTTATTGATTATAATTTCCATTTCATATCGTCTCTGTTTAAATCGTTATTACCATTTTTGTTAAATCTTTCAGCCCTCATCGTTTTACCGTGATGGACATTAATCTTAGGCATCCATTAATTATCGGGTAAGAAACATTGCGCATTCCAGGAAACAGTAATTTATCATTCTTTCTGCAATTCTTTCCTCCTTTCCCGCATTTGGTTTGGTCCCCCCTTCAAATCCACAATTTCCCGTTTTGTCTCGTTAAAAAATATCTTCCCGTTTTCTTTATCCTCTTCTCGCGTTTTCATTTTTCTTTTCATTTCATTTTTCATCTCATACTTTTTCCCGCAAAATATGAGCTTTAATTTTCTTTTTTCTTTTCTTTTTAACTTCCTTTTTAAGCTTTCCCCCTTTCACATTAATGTTTTTTTTTCCATCAGGTTTTTCGTT
>NC_091592.1:3021364-3029798 GCF_042767895.1 Penaeus vannamei | reverse complement strand
AGAATGGCAGTGGTTGCCTGTGGCCTCAATGCCAATGGCCAGATAACACCAGCTGGTCCGCCGCTCTTGTGCTGCCCGACGCCAGTAAAAGATAAAAAGGACGTGTGTGAAGTACATATAGCTTGCAGTCACAAAACCAGTAAGCACGTTTTTTTTTTTTTCTCTCTCTCTCTCTCTCTCTCCTCTGAATATGTTTGTCATTATTTATGCTTAGGAAGGATAGTGTTGTGAAAATATCTTGTTTTAGGGGTTATAGAATAAGGAGATTTTGATTAGAAAAACAGTACCATGTTGATAAAATGACAAGATTTTTGACTCTGTTTTCTCATTTTTCAGGGAACTTCATCTTTTCTGTATTGTAGGTTTCTCTGTCAAAACTAGATGTTGGTAAGCACCTTATGATACAAGAAGAATAAGGAGAATATACTTATTAAGCATAGTATTTTGTTACCAGTAGTTTTGCCTTCCATGCAGAAACTAAATGCAAGACTTTTAGGTCCGAGATATGTTAGGATAATGAATTTTAAATTTGCAGTTTAGAATTATCATATGTATTTTTTTCTTTTCTTTTCTTTATTTTATGAAAAATTTCTTCTAGCAAAGAACCTCACTTATGTCATGTTTCAGATGCTGGTTGGCAAATTACTGGCTATAGAAATCTCGATTATAGTCTGGAAGAGGAGATGGCACAGGGATGGAAGGTGGGATACGAAAGGTGTTACCTGCTTCTGGTATTTACTTTAGCTTACGCTGATCGTTTTAGTTGCTGGAAGTATATTGATAGTTATGGTTCATAGGCTATCATGTATAACTTCTGACTTGAAGTTTTGTGTAGGTGAATTATATTATTGATAAAACATCTATCATCTAACTTATTCATTAAACAGGATGACTAAATTATTATAAAGAATTATGAACAACCCACAAGTTGCAATTATACTAAGGTTTAATAAGATAAGTCAGCTGATGATTTGCTCCAGCAGATATCTATGAGCGAGATGCGAATGGCTGCCATAAACGATGATGGGGCAGTGGTTCTGCGTGAAAAGGGGCAGTGGAGGAAGCTGTTCTTCCAGAGAGATACTGCAATGGACTCAAGAAACTTAGGTGAAAGCATGATTCTTTGTTCACATCTTTGATTAAAAAATCATAAGACTTGGAATTAGAAAAAATATATTTATAATTATATGTGGAAAGGTATGAATGAGAACGAATGTCTTCACAATACAAGAGATGTATTTTACCGGTAAAATACATCTCTTGTCTTGTGAAGATATTTGTTCTCATTCATACCTTTCCACATTTGTCAACATGAATACAGTTCATAATTATTTGTACTTTTCTAGTTGGTGCCTTTTGGGTTGTTCCAATGTAGAATGAGGAAAATCAAAAGTTATTCTTTTTCAAATTTGACAGGTCCCTCAGTGCAGCAAGTTGAAGATCAGGACAGGATAGCAGAGAGTGAAAGTAATGATCATCATACAACATCTCAAATAAAATTCTCTTCCGTCTTTGTTGAGGACAACTCTCTTATAGCTCTCGATGAAGGTAAAGTATAAGATGTTATTTTCTTTCAAAGCAGGAACTTCCAAAAAATATATATATACTGATCTTTCCTTGAGCTTTGTCAAGGTTGATATTTTTAAATTTCTAACAAGTAGAAATAGAAGAAAAATATTGAAAAGGAAATTATTGTGTTGAAAGTCATGTCATGAAAGATTACTATACAGATAGTTGTTATAACATATACATACAAGCTGTTATGCAAAAATGAATAAGCTATTTATTGCTAGTATGAACAGAAAATGCTGTTTATTTAGGTTGTGATAGTTAAGTCAACTGCTTTCATATATGTTGACCATTATATGTTTGAACAACTGTTTGCATTAAACATTTTTGATTTTCCAAACATGGGTTCTCTCTATAGGACACTATGACATTTTTTAAATAGATGTATTGCAAGAATATATTTTTTCAAATAGATTTAGTTGAATATTTTTTTCGAATAAATTTAGTGCGTTTTTTTGTTCAATAGATTAAATTTGCTTTTTCTGATTGATTTACCATAAGAATATATATCCTGCCCTGAACCACAGATGGGAAGATGTACAGCACTGGTGTTCCTCTACCATATGGTGGCAGCAGAATCAGTGTCGTTGAAGTGGGGAAGGAGCACTGTATGGCACTTACAACGGATGGAGTAGTCCTTACCTGGGGCAGTGGAATGTAAGTAGTGCACATCCTCAGAGGTAGGTGGAAGTAAATACAAATAGATGTTTTTTTCCCCTAAATCTCACTGGGTATCATTTTGCCAATATGGGATGAAATTAATTAAGATCATTTTCCAATGGTGACAAGAAGAGCTCATTTGACATTGAAATTAGGATATTGAGTAAAAGGTTAATGATAATTAATTTTAAGAATATAATGGGGGAAAAATTGATTCCACTAATATACTATCCCTGCTGTTACAAATTAGCATTTAAGATAGTCTTTTACTTTGGAAATCTCCTATGAAATATCAATAACAATGTGATATATGTTTTATACTTATAAATGTAAGAATTGTGTCATCAGGATTAAAAATGGAAATTTAGTTGTACTCTTTTAGACTTTAGATCTTCATCTTATGTCTTTAAGTTTCAGTTTCTGTATCTAGAAAAGATGCTTCTAAAGAGAGTGAGAAGGAGGATGACAGTGAGTGACACAGAGGGAGAGAGAGACAGACAGACACAGACAGAAGCTCTAGGTTCTCTCACAGATATAGTTAAAGTTTGTAAAATTAGTAAATATCAGATAAATTTTCTTTAGCCAGTATATATAAACTGATAAGGACTTTTCCTGTATCATTTTTAAAATCTACTTCTTTTTCTTCTGAATAATTGCCTGCTAGCAATGGACAAAAAATGACTTGCCTAACTCCTACGCATAATTCAATTCGTATTAATTTCTTATCCCACTTTAGGCGTGGTCAACTTGGCAACGGAGAATTGTGCCAGATCGATCATCCAGAACCAGTAGAGAGTCTTCAAGGCATTACTATCTCCTCCATAGCCTCGGGGGGTTGGCACTGTGTCGGTAATTATATATTTTTAATTTTTAAATTTTTGTTATTATTTGTGTGGGTGGGCTGTGGCTGTGGGTGTATGTTATCTTTGATGACGATAATGTATGCATATTTTTCTCATATATAAATACTTAATTAATTGTTGCCTTTAATGGTTTGAGTTTAACCCTGAAATTAGTGTGTCAAGAAATATACTGTATGGTATCTTGAGTAAATTAATAACATCATGTTTCTGGAAATAGAGGATCATCTGTAAAATTTTAATTGTCTTCTTTTACCAATTTAAATTTCCTTTAGGCCTTCCTTAGCACATAGTACAGTATTGTTACCTCAAATCTTAGGGAAAGGAATTTTGGATCTGTGGAGGTAGAGTATAGAGTTATGTTTGGGGAATGAGCTTTTGCATCAAAGAAATGCAGAATTTTCAACACAATTTTAGCTTGTGATATTCTAATGTAATTTCAAGTCTGTTTTTACTTTCTCATTTCTTTTTTTCTTCTCCCTCCTTTTGTCTCTCATTTCCTCTCTCTTCTTCCCTCTTTTTATCTTGGTTGTTTCGTCTCTTCTTCCCCCTTTTGTCTTTCTCATCTCATCTCTTTTCTTATTCTCTATTGTTTTATCTTATTTCCTCTCTTCTTCCCCGTTTTAACTAGCTTATTTCCTTTTTCTTCTTCCTCTTTTTGTCTCTCATTTCCTCTCTCCTTCCTTCTGTCATTCTCTTTGCCTCTCTTTTCTTCTTCCCTTTTTTGTCATTCTCATTTCTTCTCCCTTCATCTTTCTCATTTCCTTTTTCTTTATATTCCCCTTTTTGTCTTCCTCATATCCTCTCTCTTACTTCTTTTTCTCTTCGACAGCTTTGAGCACGAGTGGTGATGCATACACGTGGGGCTGGAATGAAAGCGGCCAGTTGGGCTTCCCAGCCAAGGCAGATCAGGAGGCATCGATTTTGGGAACATTTAGCCACAGATGCCGATATCCCGAACCAGTTCATATGACAGACACAATACACAGTGACAGCAAGGTGGAAGAAATTAGGACCAATGAATGGAGTGGCAATGATCATAAAGCATCTCTCGAAGGAACAGGAGATTGCAGAACTGATCCGAGAATCAACAAGGGCCGGGCAAAGGATGTTGTGAATGTACAGACCTCCCCCAGGCTGTTGGACTTCTGGAATGAAGATATGGCAATCATAGATGTCAAAAGTGGAGATAGGCACACATTATATCAGCTTGGTAAGATTACACTATTACCATACACTTAGAGTTCATATGAATGTTATAGGCATATTTTCTGTAACTAAAGCATCATTTTTTTTTTTTTTTTTTTCTTTTTTTTAACAGTATAGAGCCAAAAAAATTTTTTACAGTGTCAAAATTGTTAATGATTCATGAGCCATATTCCAATTCAGTCTTGTTATTCTCTTAGTTTTAAGGCATATGCAAAATAATATGGTATGTATTAATCTCCTTTTTCAAACATTTGCAGAGGATGGGAGTGTATGGTCCACTGGCATGAACAAGTTAAGTGCTTTGCCACTTAAGGTTTTCATTAAGTTATATCCTTTGTCTTCACAGTTGAAAGGTTAATGGTTTAAAAGCAAAATAAATGTGTTAGATTTAGTGCTATAAGGTCATATAGCAGTATAGGAAGGTACAATAAAGGGTGGTTAAAGGTGATAGTTGTTATGCATCAACTCTCTAGAAGAGTATTGAAAGATTAATCAAGTTCAAGTAAATGATTTTATATTACTGATATACATATATAGATTTATACTTTTGGCCGAGGTCAGATATTACTTTATATCATAACCCTAGATATTTCAATATGCATTTCTTTTAGTTCTATCACTGGATAATTCCTTAAACATGAAATGCCATACAAATGTAATTTTTATTTATTTATTCATGTTTTTAGGTACGGCCAGCTTGGTTTGGGCGACACAGCCGAGAGGAATGAACCTTGCCTGGTACCCGTCACAGGCGTCAGAACAGTGTTTGCTGGGGGATGGATGTCAGTGTTTATGGCAACAGACACTAGTGGGAGATGACATGTGGTTTGCTGTTGCTGTGATGCACTCTAACGTGGCACATCTGTGTGTATATATATTAATTTAAATTTGTTTATATGTATGTTGACATTAAAGCACATGTACATATAAAACACAAATTACCAATCTTTTTAACTTAAGAAATGAAATATGTCTCTTCATTAATAAATGGAAATTCGGTTTTGCTGCTTATTTGTTCCTTCTAATAATAAACTGAGCAGAAGCTTTGTGAATTTAGCATATCACAGAAGTATCTAGTCAGTATGCAGTTTTTGGTAAATGTGTGTTGTTGTACTTCATCTCTTTCTTTTTTTTCTCTTGCTTTATTATTGTTTATATAACATATTCTTAACATCTTTACTCATTGATCTTTCAATTCTAGCTGCAGACATAACACTGTATTTTTTGTAAATTATGGCACCAGCATATCATGTCTCTTTCTTCAATTAACTGTTTCTCAAGTTACCTATAAAATTTCCACTGATTATATTAATAATAATAATATTAATAATGATGATGATAATAATAATAATAATAATAATAATAATAATAAAGTATCAATAAAAAAAAATCCATTGACTGTCATATTATTTCTTCATTATTTTTTTTCTTATCTCTCCCTCTCTCCCCTCTCTTTCCTTATCTCCCTCTCTCCTCTCTTTTTCTCTTATCTCCCCCTCTCTCTTCTCTTATCTCTCCTTCTTCTCCTCTCTTCTCCCCCTTCTCTTTCTTTTCTTTCTGTCTGTTACTCCACACCTTTCCCTCAACCCCCTTCTGTACCAAGTACCGAGTTATATTAATATTTTGTAATGACTGAAAGCCAGTTTATCCGACTGTTTCTTTACATAATGTGATAAAGTTTAGATACATTTGCAAATGAAAAGGAAAAGAGAAGAGAAAAAGAAGAAAAAGAAAAAGAAAGAGAAAATATGAGAGGAGGGAGAGGGTAAAGAGAAGAAGATTATGTTAATAATGACAGTAACCACAAAACAATAGCAAAGATAATGATAATACAAATGATCTAATGATAATAATGATGATGCATGTGTTTTGTTTTCTGGTTTTTATCATTCACATATGTTTAAGGATGATGATGAGAGTAATAGGCTTAATAATAACACATGATAAAGATGACACTGGGAATGAAAGCTCAACTCTGGAATACTAATGTCTTGTCCTTTCCCAAACCTAACAGCCTCCATGGCCCTTTCTCTCTCGCTGTTCTCTCCTGCTCGCTTTTCCTGTGCAAATAGTTATACACCTGTATAATGTTATGTTTCTCTGTACAATACTTCCAAATCCCGTTTCACGGCGAGAGGAAAAACACAAAGAAGCACGATAATTCTTCGATCAAAGCGGTGCCTACATCTGCCTCTTTGACATGTCAGGTCAGTGACCTTGCTGCAGTCTTTCGTCCCAGGATCCCAGACTTAGCAGGCGATGGATGGTCTCGTCCACAGAGAAGGGAAGAGGTGGCAGGTGTGACTTCTCTGGTGAAACGATAATATCTTCTGACAGGCCGTTGACTATGGCAGCATGACACTTTTCTACTGAATCTGTATTGATTGTGTATAGGAGCCGTTAGTACGTGTGTTAACGAGTTTTTTGGACTGAGCATATAAGAATATAAAGAGCAGATGAAAAAAGTGTAAATTATTGTAATGTAATGGTTTTATAATGTTTTGAAATGTTAGAATTGGTCCACTAAAAATATCGCATGATATCCACACCCCAAGTGAGGCTCTAGAACTCTTGTGATCAATCCGGCCCGAGGACGTCCAGCAGTTTATTCATAGGCTGGTATAACATAAACATTTCATATTGGATCAACGGTTCTCTTAAGGCAAAAGAGGGAAAACGCGAGAGAGCCGAAACGACAAAGACAAGAAGAGAGACGAAATATCCGCATTCCAAATTCTCTTTTGCGAATGTTCAATCATTAAAGATGCAGAGGGTAGGTACAAATGAATCACAATGTCCTTCGGTGTGGATATACATGGATTCTAAATTTAGGCAGTGGGATATTCGCTACACTTCTATATCCTATAAAAATTGAAAATTATGCGTATAAATACCCTGCCAACCCTCTGTCAGTGTCATTGTTTACTTTTTTCCGACTGCCTTTCTCTCTCTCTCTCTCTCTCTCTCTCTCTCTCTCTCTCTCTCTCTCTCTTCTTTTCCTCTCTCTCTCTCTCTCTCTCTCTCTGTCTTTCTTTCTCTCTCTCTCTCTCTCTCTCTCTCTCTTTTTCTTTTCTCTCTCTCTCTTCTCTCTCTCTCTCTCTCTCTCTCTCTCTCTCTCTCTCTCTCTCTCTCTCTCTCTCTCTCTCTGTCAATCCCCCCTTTTCATCTCTCTTATTTTTCCCCCTTCCCCTCAAAATGCAAACCCCGAATGGTTTTCCCCGAGAATCTGCCTTAGAACGAGGTTTTGAACTCCCCCAAAAGCGGTTCACACGGGATGATTGACCCTTCTGTGGGGAAAGAACCCCCTTTATCAAAGAATTAGAAAAAAAAGGGAGAAAGCGAATGTGATATTAAAATTTTTTAAAATACTGGTCCGTGGAATATGGATCTGATATGTTTTTAAAAGCTTTAAAATTTGATGCCATAAAAAATCCAAACCATTTAAAGGTTTTGTTTTCGGGAGTTTAAGAAAATAAAGATAAAGTGATTCGGTAAATTTTTTTTTTCTTTTTATTTTTTTTTTTCTATGCGATACAGATATTTTTTTGCATTTATAAATTAAGGGTAGTGCTGTCCGGGTGCCCCGAAATTTTTTATCACTTATTTTACTGCAACCAAAAACCGCCATAAAAAATAAAAAGACTGGTTTTAAAACCAAAAAGGAAAAATAAAAAGAAAAAAAAAATTTCCCTTTCCTGCCTTTCCCCTTTCTTTTTCTCCGTTTCCCCTTTCCCCTTTTTGGGGTTTTCGCTCTCGCGTATTACTTTCTTTTTTCCTCCTCCCCTCTTTTCCCCCTCCCCCCTTTTATCCCCCCGATTTCCCACCCTTTTCTCACAATTTTCTCGCCCCCCTTTTCCCTTTTTCCCTTCCTCTTCGTTCCCCCGCATCTCTCTCTCTCCCCCTTTTTCCTCTTCCTCCTTTCCCCCTTTTCCCCTCTCTCTCTCTCCTCTTCCTTTCCTCTCTCTCTCTCCTCTCTCTCTCTCTCTCTCTCTCTCTCTCTCTCTCTCTCTCTCTTTTCTCTCTCTCTCTCTCTCTCTCTCTCTTTTTCCCCTCTCTCTCTCTTCTCCTTTCCTCTCTCTCCCCTTCCCCCTCTCTTTCTTTTCTCTTTTTCTCTCTTTCTCTTTCTTTCTTCTTTC
>NC_091592.1:2993278-3000778 GCF_042767895.1 Penaeus vannamei | reverse complement strand
TAAACACAGAGAGAGAGAGAGAGAGAGAGAGAGAGAGAGAGAGAGAGAGAGAGAGAGAGAGAGAGAGAGAGAGAGAGAGAGAGAGAGAGAGAGAGAGAGAGAGAGAGAGAGAGAAAGGCAGTCGGGAAAGAAAGTAAACAATGACACTGACAGAGGGGTTGGCAGGGTATTTATACGCATAATTTTCAATTTTTATAGGATATAGAAGTGTAGCGAATATCCACGACTGCCTAAAATTTAGAATCTGCATGTATATCCACACCGAAGGACATTGTGATTCATTTGTATCACGCTACCCCTCTGCATCTTTAATGATTGAACATTCGCAAAAGAGGAATTTGGAATGCGGATATTTCGTCTCTCTTCTTGTCTTTGTCGTTTCGGCTCTCTCGCGCTTTCTCTTTTGCCTTAAGAGAACCGTTGATCCAATATGACCAATGTTTATGTTATACCAGCCTATGAATAAACTGCTGGACGTCCTCCGGGCCGGATTGATCACAAGAGTTCTATGAGCCTCACTTGGGGTGTGGATATCATGCGATATTTTTAGTGGACCAATTCTAACATTTCAAAACATTATAAAACCATTACATTACAATAATTTACACTTTTTTCATCTGCTCTTTATATTCTTATATGCTCAGTCCATAAAACTCGTTAACACACGTACTAACGGCTCCTATACACAATCAATACAGATTCAGTAGAAAAGTGTCATGCTGCCATAGTCAACGGCCTGTCAGAAGATATTATCGTTTCACCAGAGAAGTCACACCTGCCACACTCTTCCCTTGCTCTGTGGACGAGACCATCCATCCGCCTGCTAAGTCTGGGATCCTGGGACGAAAGACTGCAGCAAGGTCACTGACCTGACATGTCAAAGAGGCAGATGTAGGCACCGCTTTGATCGAAGAATTATCGTGCCTTCTTTGTGTTTTTCCTGCTCGCCGTGAAACAGGATTTGGAAGTATTGTACAGAGAAACATAACATTATACAGGTGTATAACTATTTGCACAGGCAAAGCGAGCAGGAGAGAGACAGCGAGAGAGAAAGAGGGCCATGGAGGCTGTTAGGTTTGGGAAAGGACAAGACATTAGTATTCCAAGAGTTGCAGCTTTCATTCCCAGTGTCATCTTTATCATGTGTTATTATTAAGCCTATTACTCTCATCATCATCCTTAAACATATGTGAATGATAAAAACCAGAAAACAAAACACATGCATCATCATTATTATCATTACGATCATTTGTATTATCATTATCTTTGCTATTGTTTTGTGGTTACTGTCATTATTAACATCGTCCTTTACTTCTCTTTACCCCTCTCCCTTCCGTCTCATATTCTCTCTCTCTCTCTCTCTCTCTCTCTTCCTTTGTCACCGCTGTTGCAAATGTATCTAAACTTTATCACATTATGTAAAGAAACAGTCGGATAAACTGGCTTTCAGTCATTACAAAATATTAATATAACTCGGTACTTGGTACAGAAGGGCGTTGAGGGGAAAGGTGTGTGAGTAACAGACAGAAAGAAAGAGAAAGAGAGAGAGGGGAGAGAAGGAGAGATAAGAGACAGAGAGAGGGAGAGATAAGAGAAAGAGAGAGAGGAGAGAGAGGGAGAGATAAGAGAAAGAGAGAGGGGAGAGAGGGAGAGATAAGAAAAAGAATAATGAAGAAATAATATGACAATGTCAATGGATTTTATTATTATTGATACTTTGTTATTATTATTATTATTATTATTATTATTATCATCATCATTATTAATATTATTATTATTAATATAATCAGTGGGAATTTTATAGGTAACTTGAGAAACAGTTAATTGAAGAAAGAGACATGATATGCTGGTGCCATAATCTACAAAAATTAGTGTTATGTGTATAACTAGAATTGAAAGATCAATGTGTAAAGATGTTCAGAATCTGTTATATAAACAAAAAGAAAGCAAGAGAAAAAAAAGAAAGAGATGAGCAACAATGCACATTTACCATAAACTGCATACTGACTAGATACTTCTGTGATATGCTAAATTCACAAAAGCTTCTGCTCACGTTTATTATTAAGAAGGAACAAATAAGCAGCAAAACCGAATTTCCATTTATTAATGAAGAGACATATTTCATTTCTTAGTTAAAAAGATTGGTAATTTGTGTATTTATATGTACATGTGCTTACATACATGTCAACATACATATAAACAAATTTAAATTAATATATATATACAGATGTGCAAAGTTAGAGTGCTTCAGAGCAACAACAAACCACATGTCATCTCCCACTAGTGTCTGTTGTAATAAACACTGAAATCCATCCCCCAGCAAACATTGTTCTGACGCCTGTGACTGGTACCAGGCAAGGTTCATTCCTCTCGGCTGTGTCGCCCAAACCAAGCTGGCCGTACCTAAAAACATGAATAAATAAATAAAAATTACATTTGTATGGCATTTCATGTTTAAGGAATTATCCAGTGATAGAACTAAAAGAAATGCATATTGAAATATCTAGGTTTATGATATAAAGTAATATCTGACCTCGCCAAAAGTATAAATCTATATATGTATATCAGTAATATAAAATCATTTACTTGAACTTAAAAATTACAGATTGCCTGCCACAAGTGAATGTGTCCTGAAATGTCTCTTCCCTGGAAATTTTACATATTTTCACCTGTGAATCGTCAACTCCTTTACCCATCTTTAATCTTTCAATACTCTTCTAGTGAGTTGATGCATAACAACTATCACCTTTAACCACCCTTTATTGTACCTTCCTATAGTGCTATATGACCTTATAGCACTAAATCTAACACATCTATTTTGCTTTTAAACCATTAACCATTTCAATTGTGAAGACAAAGGATATAACTTAATCAAAACCTTAAGTGGCAAAGCATACTAACTTGTTCATGCCAGTGGACCATACACTCCCATCCTCTGCAGATGTTTGAAAAAGGAGATTAATACATACCATATTATTTTGCACATGCCTTAAAACTAAGAGAATAACAAGACTGAATTGGAATATGGCTCATGAATCATTAACAATTTTGACACTTTGTAAAAAAAAACTTGGCTCTACAGCTTTAAACCCTATACTGTTAAAAAAAAAAAAAAAAAAAAAAAAAGATGCTTTACTTACAGAAAATATGCCTGTAACATTCATATGAACTCTAAGTGTATGGTACTAATGTAATCTTACCAAGCTGATATAATGTGTGCCTATCTCCACCTTTGACATCTAAGATTGCCATATCTTCATTCCAGAAGTCCAACAGCCTGGGCGAGGTCTGTACATTCACAACATCCTTCGCCTGACCCTTGTTGATTCTCGGATCAGTTCTGCAATCTCCTGTTCCTTCGAGAGATGCTTTATGATCGTTGCCACTCTGTTCATTGGTCCTAATTTCTTCCACCTTGCTGTCACTGAATATTGTGTCTGTCATATGAACTGGTTCGGGACATCAGCATCTGTGGCTAAATGTTCCCAAAATCGATGCCTCCTGATCTGCCTTGGCTGGGAAGCCCAACTGGCCGCTTTCATTCCAGCCCCACATGTATGCGTCACCACTCGTGCTCAAAGCTGTTGAAGAGAAAAAGAAGTAAGAGAGAGGATATGAGGAAGACAAAAGGGGGAGTATAAAGAAAAAGGAAATGAGAAAGATAAAGGGAGAAGAAATGAGAATGACGAAAAAGGGAAGAAGAAAAGAAAGGCAAAGAGAATGACAGAAGGAAGGAGAGAGGAAATGAGAGACAAAAGGAGGAAGAAGAAAAAGGAAATAAGCTAGTTAAAAAGGGGAAGAAGAGAGGAAATAAGATAAAACAATAGAGAATAAGAAAAGAGATGAGATGAGAAAGACAAAAGGGGGAAAAAGAGAGAGGAAACAAGCCAGATAAAGGAGGGAAGAAGAGAGAGGAAATAGACAAAAGGAGGGAGCAGAAAAAAAGAAACGAGAAAGTAAAAACAGAGACTTGAAATTACATAAGAATATCACAAGCTAAAATTCAGTGTTGAAAATTCTGCATTTCTTTGATGCAAGAGCTCATTCCCCAAACATAGCTCTACTCTACCTCCACAGATCCAAAATTCCTTTCCCTAAGATTTGAGGTAACAATACTGTACTATGTGCTAAGGAAGGCCTAAAGGAAATTTAAATTGGTAAAAGAAGATTATTAAAATTTTACGGATGATCCTCTGTTTCCAGAAACCAGATGTTATTAATTTACTCAAGATACCATACAGTATATTTCTTAACACACTAATTTCAGGATTAAACTCAAACCATTAAAGGCAACAATTAATTAAGTATTTATATATAAGAAAAATATGCATACATTATCGTCATCAAAGATAACATAGACCCACAGCCACAGCCCACCCACACAAATAATAAAAAAAAATTAAAAATCAAAAATATATAATTACCGACACAGTGCCAACCCCCAGAGGCTATGGAGGAGATAGTAATGCCTTGGAGACTCTCTACTGGTTCTGGACGATCGATCTGGCACAATTCTCCGTTGCCAAGTTGACCACGCCTAAAGTGGGATAAGAAATTAATACGGATTCAATTATGTGTAGGAGTTAGGCAAGTATTTTTTGTCCATTGCTAGCAGGCAATTATTCAGAAGAAAAAGAAGTAGATTTTAAAAATGATACAGGAAAAGTCCATATCAGTTTAAATATACTGGCTAAAGAAAATTTATCTGATATTTACTAATTTTACAAACTTTAACTATATCTGTGAGAGAACCTAGAGCTTCTGTCTGTGTCTGTCTGTCTCTCTCTCCCTCTGTGTCACTCACTGTCATCCTCCTCTCTTTAGAAGCATCTTTTCTAGATACAGAAACTGAAACTTAAAGACATAAGATGAAGATCTAAAGCCTAAAAGAGTACAAATAAATTTCCATTGTGAATCCTGATGACACAATTCTTACATTTATAAGTATAAAACATATATCACATTGTTATTGACATTTCATAGGAGATAGACTTCTTTTCCAAAGTAAAAGACTATCTTAAATGCTAACTTGTAACAGCAGGGATAGTATATTAGTGGAATCAATCTTTCCCCCATTATATTCTTAAAATCAATTATCATTAACCTTTTACTCAATATCCTAATTTCAATGTCAAATGAGCTCTTCTTGTCATCATTGGAGAATGATCTTAATTAATTTCATCCCATATTGGCAAAATGATACCCAGTGAGATTTAGGGAAAAAAAACATCTATTTGTATTTACTTCCACCTACCTCTGAGGATGTGCACTACTTACATTCCACTGCCCCAGGTAAGGACTACTCCATCCGTTGTTAGTGCCATACAGTGCTCCTTCCCCACTTCAACGACACTGATTCTGCTGCCACCATACGGTAGAGGAACACCAATGCTGTACATCTTCCCATCTGTGGTTCAGGGCAGGATATATATTCTTATGGTAAATCAATCAGAAAAACCAAACTTAATCTATTGAAAAAAAAAAAAAAAAAAAAAAAAATGCACTAAATCTATTTGAAAAAAAATATTCAACTAAATCTATTTGAAAAAATATATTCTTGCACTACATCTATTTAAAAAATGTCATAGTGTCCTATAGAGAGAACCCATGTTTGGAAAATCAAAAATGTTTAATGCAAACAGTTGTTCAAACATATAATGGTCAACATATAAGAAAACAGTTGACTCTTGACTATCGCAACCTAAATAAACAGCATTTTCTGTTCATACTAGCAATAAATAGCTTATTCATTTTTGCATAATATGTATATGTTATAACAACTATCTGTATAGTAATCTTTCATGACATCACTTTCAACACAATAATTTCCTTTTCAATATTTTTCTTCTATTTCTACTTGTTAGAAATTTAAAAATATCAACCTTGAGAAAGCCCAAGGAAAGATCAGTTATTTATTTATTTTTTTAAGTTCCTGCTTTGAAAGAAAATAACATCTTATACTTTACCTTCATCGAGAGCTATAAGAGAGTTGTCCTCAACAAAGACAGAAGAGAATTTTATTTGAGATGTTGTATGATGAATATTACTTTCACTCTCTGCTATCCTGTCCTGATCTTCAACTTGCTGCACTGAGGGACCTGTCAAATTTGTAAAAGAATAACTTTTGATTCTCCTTATTCTACACTGGAACAACCCAAAAGGCACCAACTAGACAAGTACAAATAATTATGAACCATATTCATGTTGACAAATGTGGAAAGGTATGAATGAGAACAAATATCTTCACAAGACAAAAGATGTATTTTACCGGTAAAATACATCTCTTGTATTGTGAAGATATTCGTTCTCATTCATACCTTTCCACATATAATTATAAATATATTTTTTCAAATTCTAAGTTTTATGATTTTTTAATCAAAGATGTGAACAAAGACTCATGCTTTCACCTAAGCACCTAAGTTTCTTGAGTCCATTGCAGTATCTCTCTGGAAGAAGAGCTTCCTCCACTGCCCCTTTTCACGCAGAACCACTGCCCCATCATCGTTTATGGCAGCCATTCGCATCTCGCTCATAGATATCTGCTGGAGCAAATCATCAGCTGACTTATCTTATTAAACCTTGGTTTAATTGCTTGTGGGTTGTTCATAATTCTTTTTAATAACTTAGTCAACCTTATTAATGAATAACTTAGATGATATATGTTTTATCAATAATATAATTCACCTACACAAACCCTATTCCAAGTCAGAAGTTATACATGATAGCCTATGAACCATAACCATAACTATATACTTCCAGCAACTAAAATGATCAGCATAAGGTAATGTAAATACCAGAAGCAGGTAACACCTTTCGTATCCTACCTTCCATCTCTGTGCCATCTCCTCTTCCAGACTATAATCAAGATTTCTGTAGCCAGTAATTTGCCAACCAGCATCTGAAACATGACATAAGTGAGGTTCTTTGCTAGAAGAAATTTTACATCTCTAAGTTTTATGTCAGTTATATAAAAAAGAAAAGAACAAAATACATATGATTATTCTAAACTGTGAATTCAAAATTCATTATCCAAACATATCTGGGACCTAAAAGTTTTGCATTTATTTTCTGTATGGAAGGTAAAACTACTGGTAACAAAATACTATGTTTAATAAGTATATTTTCCTTAATCTTCTTGTATCATAAGGTGCTTACAAACCTAGTTTTTGGCAGAAAAACCTACAATACACAAAAGATGAAGTTCACTAAAAGATGAGAAAACAATTTCAAAAATCTTCATCAATTTCCAAATTTGGGTTTTCCTGTCATTTCATCAACATGGTAGAGTGTTTTTCTCATCAACATCTTATAATCCCTAAAACAATATATTCTCATAAGTATGAATAATGGCTAACATATTCAGAAGAGAGAAAAAAAACTTGCTTACTGGTTTTCCAAAGTATGTGACTGCAAGCTATATGTACTTCACACACATCCTTTTTATCTCTTACTGGTGTCGGGCAGCACAAGAGCGGTGGACCAGCTGGTGTTATCTGGCTA